>NW_010329313.1:0-8503 GCF_000700745.2 Antrostomus carolinensis | reverse complement strand
TAAAGGGAATAAGAAAAATACATATTTCTGGAAAGTTTTAATTTGAAGGTGGGAATGGAGACACTTGGAAACTGAGAGCAATGTGATACAAGGCAAGATGCTAAGAGAATCCTAATAGACCACTAGACAGGGACAGGAAGATGATTGTGTTTTCTCATTAAGTAGTGCTTATAAGCTTAGTTCCTAGGCTGGTTTGCATTTGTTATTTCTATATTAACTCAGAGTCAGAAGAGATATATGGTTGTTTTTTGGGGCAATAGAACATTTACCAGGATACCTGCTCACTGCCAACTCATGTTGGATGCTTGGGCATGAATTCTGCAAGACTTCACGGTACCTTGTGCTTTCTGGTGTGATTGTGGGGCATGACATGAAGCCAGGTGAGCAAGAGGCTCTCTGAACTGAGTGCTTGAAAGCTGAAGTACCTTACTGATCTATCTCTGGGCTTTTTGACAGCACTGAAAAAAACCCCAATGTTTTGAGGGAGATTGTTTTTAAACAAATGTTTCATCTTACTAGAGGAGCTTTTGTTGCCCTGCCAGACCTCTACTGTGCTGCCAGGAAGGAGTGGCATTGTGCCTCCCTTGTTTTGCTTGTCTGTACGTTTACATGTGCACGCCATCCTGTAACCATAAAAGAATGGATCATGTTGGCCTCTTTTCTCAGGAACTAGTACTCAGTACTGCTGGAGTGAAATTTACCCTACACACGAGTGTAGGAGAAAATCTATACCACTTATGTTCAACTAGATATAAGTCAGTCTTCTATGGTTCATGGTCCCAACACTAACATTTAACAGAATGATGAATGTCAGCCTCTCTGGAGAAGACACTTAATTCAGTTGATTTTGCTAGTGGCTTTTTTAGGGAATCATTTAGCAAGGATGGGAGAAAGGAGGAATGTGTGTTCTGTGAACCAAAGCCAAGGCAGTAACTCCAACATGGGAACTCTCTGCCCATACTGTGAGCCAGGGAGCAAAGAAGAGAGAGGATGCAGATTTCTGTGCAGTGTCTGAGTCATGAGAGATGGAAGGTCAGAGCTGAGCTTTTGTGATGCAGACAGAGCATGCAGAGGGGAAAGCATCCTGTGGTACAGTAAGGCAATGTCAACATTTTACAATTAATTTATCTGAAGGAGTTTAGGGGTAGAGTAACAAACTACTATCAGTCCCTGTAGTCTCTGAGCCTTGTTCCTATTGAATACTCTTTAGAGTGAATTCCCTTAACTTTCCCCACTTCCTAAATACCAAGGAAGTAGAATATCCCAGACGGAGAGCTCCTTAGGAGAAACTCCAATCAGAATGTCCCAGTCAGTTTGACATGACAAATTAATATATCTGATTTTGGAGTGTATTTGCGTAATGTCTAGTGTTCTTTTTCTAAATTGTGATTCTTGTGAACAACAAGGATCTCGCACAGAAAATCCAATAGTATAGAGTTTGATGCACTGTGACCCTATACTTAGTAAATACATGTGCTAAAAGTATAATTCATAATGATGAATAATATGAGCTCATAGGACCCTTCATCTGAAGAGTTCAGTAGGTGGCTTTTTCAAAGCAGCCTCTGAGACTTTGTCTTCTTTCAAACTGTCAGCTAAAATACAGTACCAAAGGGAGTAAATGTCATTATCCTCTTCCTTCAAATGCTGCAGCTGAGGCACAGATTTGATGCGACTTGGTCAACATCATGCAGCTTTCCACTTGTATGGCAATAGGTAAAAGAGGGACATCCTACTTATTGCTCCATCTCTTTTTGTTGCTCTTCCTCCTGGCAGGTAGAGCCTATGTCTTTAGTACAGTGTAAGAGTCACAACTGACTGATGTTCTTGCTGGAGAATACTAGATCTTCCTGGAATTACTGCAACTTTGTTTCTCTGGGGAATTTTCTTCTTTACCAGTAATATTAACCCATTTCTTCATGTTTTTTTCCTTGATTTCTTTATGTATTCCTGTCAAGCTGACAAGCGGATGAGTGTGAAAAACGAACTTTGGAAGATTGGACAGGGCATATGTAGGTTACGTCAAAAGCGTATCTTAACTTGCTAGCTGAGCTGTTGCTGATGGGTATGAAATGCCCCCCTACTTTCTCTTAAGAGTAAGCTCAGGTGAGGAAATAAAGGAAAAATCCGGATCACACCCTACTCCCATGCAATCTAAGTAGCTGAGGTTGAGGCTGGGGACTGCTCAAATGAAGAACTGTTCTGAATAAACAGTTGATGTTGCAGCTCATTTTTGAAAGTGAGCAAGGTCTGATGGGCATTCCTCTGCTTTGTGCTGTTTCTGTTGGATTTTAGTCCAAGATATTAGGAATTACATCATAAGTGCAGTGTATCTTGGGAGATTTCTTTCATGTATGACCAGAATGGGAAATGATCTTCCAGTTATGAATCCAGTTAAAACGGGATTTGGGAAGAAGTTAAACTTCTGCTGGATTTGGGAAGACTCTTTAATGAAGCACATTCCAGAGGTTAATATTGAATTTTCTTCTCACATTTTAGTAAGGATTAATGGCCTAACCCACAGGAACTAAAATCAGTAGTCTTGTCAGGTATATTAGTGTGCTGCCAGTGCTGCAGCTTTGCTTTAGCTAGGGAGTTATTCAAAGCCTCTTTTCCTTACACAGCTTAGCCCTTGTTACCCTAGAGAAGAAAGATTTCTGCTAGCATTATTGCCTTGCCTCATGCATGACGCAGAAAATAACTTTGTCAGCTTGACTTATTTGCATCCATAGCAAGAGTTTTGCTGGCACAATGATATTGGATAAGGGTTTGTTGCAAAATAACATAAGCTAACATCAATTATTGATCAATCTCCTTCATCAAATGTTTCTGACCACACAGAAAGTGAAAGAGTAATATACTCATGACATGTCCATAGAAAGATTACACATGATCTGTCCATATATCTATGGAAAGTATTCCTGTTAAGCAGGAAAACAGTTTGAAATTGCCTCATGAAATTAGTCCTTAGTGAAGGAATTTGAGTATGAAAATTAAGTCTAGAATTACTCTTCAATTAGTAAAACATGGGAGATCCAAAGACAGGAGCTGAAGTATCAGCTGACATTGTTTCAGGAGGTGGAGGAGAGGTTATTTTGTCATCTTTGTACTGAAACGATCACTAGGCTCCAAAAATTTTTTTCTTTAAAGAAATTCATATTGCAAAGGCTCTAGAATCCTACAGCCATAATGAACCTAGAAGCACAAGCTGTTCAGTTGTTCAAGTTCTAGTTAAGATCACATTTATAACAAAATACTTTCTTTTTCTCTGGAACTCTTATCAGTAGGCAGACAGCATCTTGCAGGCATGCTAGGTCAGCCCCAGTGCACACATTTTGTTGGGGGATTATTTTAGAGTACAATTCACATAACAACAGTTCAGTGGCATTGAACTTCTAAAGTTACTGCACTTTGAGAAAGTTTACAAAAGTAATTAATAGCCAAAGTCTGATTAGTAAAGTATCTAAGTATATTGAGCATACGTTTTAAAGCAAGTATTGATGAGCAAACATAGATACTGAAGCTTTCTGTGTAAGAGATGCAAGAGGCATCTTTTTTTGCAGAGTTGTTTGAACAACGTACTGTCACCATGCTCATAAGCTAAATAGGATCTACAGAGATAGAACAAAGTGTGGTCTGACCCAGTCTAACTCTCTCCAGCTGCCCCTGGAACAGGTGCCTAGGGACGAAACCAGCAGCAGAGGTTGGTGTCACCACTGAGCAGTGCAACCAGCAGGGTGATGTGTCGCACCAATAATAGAGCATTGCACTGAATCCTGACTGAGCCATCCACATGTCACCCTCAGTCTGGTGCTAGGGCCATCTGTGCTTGCTGTGCAGCAGGACCACCAGGAACAGGCTTTTCTCTCCTGCATAATGAACCCGACTCCTGCTCAACTTCTGTACCTGTGAGGAATGTGCCATGTGCTGTTGTTCCGCAAATGAGTGTTTACAGGTATAGAACTATATTCATATAGGCAAATCCAGAAAATATAATGGGGATTGGAGCAATATAGCATGTTCTTTGAGCATATAATAAAGGTAATTGGTAACCCAGACC
Organism: Antrostomus carolinensis; assembly: GCF_000700745.2. NCBI lineage: Eukaryota > Metazoa > Chordata > Aves > Caprimulgiformes > Caprimulgidae > Antrostomus > Antrostomus carolinensis. Next base: position 4,443 of record NW_010329313.1, on the reverse strand, counting down.
CTAAAGAATGGAAATATTAAAGCAGCAATCCTTGCACACATGTGTAATCTTAATCTGTCTCTGTTCAAGAATGAGCAAACTAAAACAGGATACAGAGTATCGACGGACAAACATATCTGAGCCCAAAGTCATCAGCAGAGCAGTGGTGATACTCACGGAGGTTACTGTGGCAAAGATCTCTGGCTGTCGTCTTACTCTGTTAGCCAAATGTGGCCCCATCCTGATGGATGCTGTGATCTTAATTTTGGATATCCGAAGCCTGAAGTTCTCAGTTTATGGTTAAAATAAATGAGCTTCTTTTGCTTTGCTTGGCTTTGTAATTCACTGAGCTTAGTAAGCTCTTAGTTTGGGTGAATACTGAGAAGAAATGGGAGATATGCTTTTATTCGTCGCTCCTTATGTTGCATTAAAGAGGTGGCTAAGGGTCAATCTTATACTGTCAGAGAGAAATACAGACAAGAGTAGTTTTGGAGAGTCAGGACCTGACATACGCTAATATTAATAAAATTAAGGGGAGAGAGTACTTGCAAAACTATTTTGTTTATGCAGATGTGTATAAAACAGGCACTTTCAGCTTAGGAGTGAATGGGATGCTTGTGACTAAGAAGATAAAGAGAGGACATACTTTTTGTGGCATGTAAGGGTTTGAAAGCTTGGCAGGCAGAGAGTTAATAACATAGCACGTGTAGAGGTTAGTGTATTATCCAGTGCTACTATACGCTCTCTGACTCTTGACACAGCTGTAATAGAGATGAGATAAGCACCTTTCCTTCTGGATTTGAGTACTTGCTCCAAGCTCAAGAATTAAAAGGACTCTGCTCTCTACATAACTGTGTCTCCCAACACACTTTCTTTTAAGGAAACCAGTTATGCTTCTTTTGAAAAGATCTGCTACCTTTACCAGCAGGAAGAGCCACCACTGGGTTTGAGGCTAGAACTTCTAACTTAACACCATTTCAGTCTGACTTTGGGACCACTAGTGAGTCCTCAGCCTCCTTGGTAATTATTTTTTCCTCCTGTTAGTCTTTTAGTTTTGTTGTAATCTTCAAATGTAGAGGTGCCCAGCAGCAAATGTTATACTCTAGCTATGCTTTTCAGGTACGTTTTGGTTATTCAATCATGGTGTGCAAGGGCTGGATCTAGCTTTTTAGAGCTTTAATTAGAGGAGGGTTTTTTTTGGCTGTAGTAGCTTATTTGCCACTTGACAAGTGTCATCTCTTTGGGAGCAGCAGTCACTATATTAATCTTCTTGCCTGACCCTGAAGGCTAAACTATTGCTATGAAATACACATGTGTATGTGTGTGTAATTTGAGCCATGGGGAAAGACTGAGTTGCTGCCACCCACCACAAAAAGCCAGGCTGCTGCAGCTGCCAACAAGGGGGACAAGAAAGGATGATGAGGTTTGAATGCTGAGGAGGTGGGCTGGATGACTCCTCCCAGGTCCACCACTCCTCTGTAGCAGTGAGCCAGCTAACTGTCAAGTGTGAGTAGGACAGGAGGAGGCAGGCAGCCTAATGGGCAGCATTTGTTAGTTGACTGCATGGAAAAGGCAGCAGGCTCGGTATGATACGACCAGATTTTGTATTGTCTCTGATTTTTTTTTCTGTTCTAATTCTTTGTCATTGCTGCTCTCTGGCTTTGGTCTATTCCTGTTGATATTGTCTGTTGCACTGAATATCTGTGCTTTGGGATTGTTTTCTTTTCTTCCTTCAATCTGGACAGGCAGAATTCATTTAGTTCAGAATTTAACAGTGAAGGTACCCAGATTCCTAAGCCATTCAATAGAAATAATATGAGTATATGAAAAGATGCAATTTAAGCTCTGAGTTGTTTATAACAAAGTTTTATACTCTTTGAGCTACAGTTCCAGAAGTGGAGGTGTTGGAAATGGTAATATCAGTGCTCAAAGATGGGTTAGAGTCTGCCCCCTGCCCCCCTTCTTCTAGCTATGTAGACATAGATGTAGTAGCACAATGAGATGAATGGTGTTTATTTTAACAGGTCTTAGGGGAACAAGAGGATTGCTGGATCCCATACTGTGGCTACTGGTGACTTCACATTGCCAGAAAGGGGAAAGCTCAAATGCTCCCACTTCCTAAGCACAGATCTTAGCACTTGAGCACTTAACACTTCAGGGAGAGCGTGTTACCTGTGAACTGCATGGGACTGATGACACACAACTGAACAGTAACATCTGCATCCAGGAAAGCAGTGATGCCTAGTGTGCGAGTCGCCAAGCTCCTCTGGCCAGAGTGGAAGTGACTGAGGTGGTGTCTCAGTTCTAGCACCCCAGGAAGTAACTGTGCATGATGCCAGCAAAGCTTTCTTGCTGTATTAGTGTTAGCAAGCAGAGGGAATGCAAAGATTTGGGAATGATGGCAGAGACGAAAAATGGCATTTAGAAATGGCATAATCATTCCTGTTAAATCTGTGCTTTTCTTTCTGATTATTAGCCATTTTAAGTGGAATGGGTTTTGCATCTAGAACAAGTCTCTGAACAGATGATTAATGGTTTTATATGTAATAACTTTACATTTTATAGAACCCTGCTAGGAGTTTGCATCTGGTGAGCCAAGCTATTTAAAGCTGTGTTAATTCTGTTAATTGCTCTACGTTTATTTGGATTGCTGGCACCTGCGGGCGTTAGGATAATGTAGGGGGGTTATATTCTCTCCCTCTTTCTAGCTGAGAAAAATGGAGAGGACCATTTCCTCAGCTAGGAACAGAAACCTTGGCAGAACATCCTGGCTGGACTGGTTGTCCTTGAAATTCCTCTCTTTTACTACAGCTGAATGCAGTGAGGTGCCAGTCAGAGGCAAGACGTTCCCTTGACTGGGGCAGGAGGTAGGCAGACAATCTGCTGTTGCATACACTTGCCATCATCAGGCAGTAGCAGCAACAGGGAGTGAAGACAGTGATTTTTAGAAGGCTGATCAGGTCCATCCCTTTCTGCTTCTCAGCTGCCTTCCAGTGTTTGTTTTCCAGTTTGGTTTTGGTTGTGAAGTGCTCCAGTAAGTTTCAAGCCCTGAACAGATGTGAAGATAAGTATGCTGATGCTTTCTGAACTTTTGTCGGAGGGAAGATCCAGTAGTGGAGTTCAGAACATTTGACGTGACTAAAACATTGCTATGAAATGCTAGGAGGGCAGCACAGTGGTTTTCATGTTTGTAGCTGGATTGAAAAAACCACTGGAACAAGGTGGACCAGGCTCTGATGACACACGTTTTCCCATTCTTTTGCTCTTGTACCTCTGGGAAGATTCTTGCATGGGCAGCAAAATAGAGAAGCAAAGGGTTCCACTCTTATTGTTAACTGCTGACTTAAAAGTGAAGCAGATCCTGAAAGGCTTAGTACTTGGAGGCTTTTAGCTAATATGAGCTCAATACATCTGTTATCTGAGTGGGCAGGAGGAAAGGTGGCTATTCTGCTTTATGTAGGTGCCAGTTCTCTCTCAGACCTCTGATGTGGGTTTCAGTCTACACTTCAACTTTGGCAATGCTAGGACATAATTCCAACAAAACAGATGATTAATTAAGATGATCTATTCACACTTTGTTACTTGTTTTATGGCTGTCTTCAAAACCGCAATTTTTCTTGAGAAGACCAGTGAGATTCTAGGGTGAAATGACGTGACCACAACTGAGTTTCTGCAGCTGCCCTACAACCCTTTATGGCCACTGACTAAATGAGATGTTGGTTGTAGCCTCCCAAAGGAGGGGCTGACACATCACCCATCTTGAAAGTGTAAAGAGCTGTAAAGAAAACCACTTGCAGCACAGCAGAAAGCTTTATCAAGAGTATGACAAAACCATGATCCTTGTGATTGTTACTGCTAAAGGACAATACTACTATGTTCATCATCTCTTTCAAGTAGAAGCAGTTAGTGGGGATGTCCAGTTCATTTATTCTATCCAGGTAATTGTTAAACAATCAATTGCAATATTAAAATTGCTTAAAAAGCAAAGCTCAAAAAAAAAGATACGCTGTTCTCATTGTGGTGGGTTGACCCTGACTGGATACCAGGTGCCCACCAGAGCTGCTCTATCACTCCCTATCTTCAGCTGGACAGGGGAGAGAAAATACAATGAAAGGCTTATGGGTCAAGATAAGGGCAGGGAAGAATCATTCAGCAAGTACCAACATGGACAAAATGGACTTGGGGAATTTATTACCAATCAAATTGGAGTAGGATAATGAGAAATAAAAACCAAGTCTTAAAACACCTTCCTCCCACCCCTCCCTTCTTCCTGGGTTTAACTTTACTCCTGATTTCTCTGCCTCCTCTCCCCAGCAACACAGGAGGGATGGGGAATGGGGGTTGCAGTCACTTCATCGCACTTTATTTCTGCTGCTCCTTCCTCCTCAGGAGGAGGACTCCTCACACTCTTCTCCTGCTCCAGCATGCAGTCTTTCTCATGGGAGACAGTCCTCCATGAACTTC
>NW_010329312.1:0-24361 GCF_000700745.2 Antrostomus carolinensis | reverse complement strand
TTATGTTTGGGATTTCCCCAACCCAGGTGCACAACTTTGCACATGGTCTTGTTAAACTTCATGAGGTTAGCACTGGCCCACCTCTCAAGCCTGTCAAGGTCCCCCTGGATGGCGCTCCGTCCCTCCAGTGTGTCAACTGCACCACTCAGCTTGGTGTCGTTGGCAAACTTGCTGAGGGTGCACTCAATCCCACTGTCCATATCTCTGAGAACGATGTTGCGCAGCACCAGCCCCACTCTCGACCCTTGAGGGACACCACTAGTCACCGGTCTCCAATTGGAGATTGAGCTGTTGACCACAACTCTTTGAGTGCAACCATCCAGCCAATTCCTTATCCACTAAGTGGTTTATCCATCCAACTCATGTGTGTCCAATTTAGAGACAAGGATGTAATGCAGGACAGTGTCAAATGCCTTGCACATGTCCAGGTAGATGACATCAGTTGCTTTAGCCTTACCCACCAATGCTGTAACTCTGTCATAACATTATAAACCCGTCATAACATCCCTGGGTATTTAAAAGTGACTTAGTTAGAGGTGCACTTGGCAATGTTAGGTTTATGGTTGGATTCAATGATTGTAAGGGTCTTTTCCAATTTAAATGATTCTGTGTTTCTATAATTTCATATAGTCTTCAGATACTTTTGCACTTTCAACACGATAAAAAACTGTGTTGATGAACTGCTCTTTTGAGAAAACAGAATTTGAAACCTGCTATTACTTTCAGTGTTTAACCTCAACTGCTTGAAGTGTTAGCTATAAATATTCTGTATCAAACATTTTAAGAAATATCTTGCCTTTTTAGTTATAGACAGTGTATATCCTTTGCCAACAGTATTTTTTTTCATGCAGTCACAGTTCTCAATTTTCTCTTCAGACTTTATTGTTGCCTATTTGAAATGGAAACTTTCAGTATAGGTTGTCTTGACTTCACAGATCTAATTACTACTCAAATCACTTAATTGCAACAATAATCGGATGTGAGTGAGGGGAAAAGATCCCTCTGTTGTTTGCTAGATTGCTGCTGCCAATTGCTGACAATTTTTTTTTTTTCCATATAAACAGCAGAATCAGGGTAACAATACACAAAACAATAGACAATTGCTAATTAGACATGAATTTTACTAATTTGAAAATCTTCCTACTATCAGTGGTTTAATCTCATGCCTTTGTATAAATGTCCAAGGACAAGAACAGTGTTTGGCTTAGAATCCCTGTAGTGTAGGTGCACAAAATTCACACATTGTTAACAATTCTCTGTATTCTGCAGTATACATAGAATATGAACAGGATTTTTTCATGCTCTCACCTTTACCCTGAGCTAAGTCTATTACTACCTCTCTGTGGTGGTTTCACTCTTTTGACTTGCAGCCAAACACAGTCACTCTCACACTCTCGCCACAACCAGGGAGAAGGGGAGAGAACTGGAAGGGTAAAAGTAAGAAAACTAGTGGGCTAAGATAAAAACACTTCATAAAATTATAATGATAACAACAGATATAACAGATTACACAATTGAGTGATGCACAGTGCAGTTGTTCACCACCCACCAACCAATGCCCAGCCTGTGCCAGCCAGCGATCCCAGAGCAGAAACAGTCCTGAATCTGAAACCACAATCCTGGAAGAGTGAGACTGAGTGATCCCCGAGAGAATACTCTTGTTTTCCGGTCAACTCTGGTTAATACACTGAATGTGAAGTCATATGACATAGATTATCCCATTGACATGTCCAAATGCCAATTACAAATTTTGCTAATGACTACACTTTCCCCCTCTCAGTCCTAACACAGCTGTGAACCAGCCAAACAGGATGACCTTGGGCTCCAGCAGCAACTAATAACATTACTACTTTGTCAACATTCTTCTCATAACAAGTTCCACACTGAAACTATTCTAGCTACTAAGAAGAAAATTAACTCTATCCTAGCAAAACCAGGACACTCTCACTTCTACCTACCAGATCTGATTCAGAGCATTTGTATAGCAAGAATCCTTTCCACTACTCTCCATGCTGCTGTTGTATGTAGAGGTGTGCAGTGTTGTTATTCAACTCTTTCTTGAGGATGTTCACAGTGGGCAGTAGAGCCACATATCTGTCAATGTTATCTGCTAAGTTGTGCTCTATGGTCTTTAGGTGCCTGACCACCAACTGGTTTGGTCTCCTAACCCTGTCATGAAATGTTAAATACAGCAGCGGTAACTGACACAGTGTACAAACCTTTTGGTACCAATAACAATCAGAATCTACTTCCTGAATAAGACATCTAGTGTAAAGCAAGTTTAAGAACATGTCTACTTATTTTTCATTGTCATGTAACACAGTGATAACCTGATTCACTTCACTTTCCCTGTCCCAATGTTTCAGCCCTTTACTCCATGAATTCAGTACTCTCATCAGCATTTCTGTCATTACTGTCTCTAGCAATGTTTTAACAAGCAGTATTCCATCACCTTGCCAAGAATAGCTGTGGATTTAACAGATTTCTCCCTCTCAGCTGGGAGAAATGCTGCCTTTCATCTGATTAACACTGAAATTCATCTTTACCTGTCAAGGTTAAAGGAGGAGCACTGAATGCCATGGCCATGTGCCTGTCTGCATTCCAGCAAGCTGTCTGAGCCTGCTAAAATCTCCCCAGGGTGACTGGGACATGCAGGGTAGGATGGCATCTCTGACAGCCTTGTGCAGACATAAGGTTGTGTTCTCCTCTGCTTCTGTAGAGCAGCTTGCTTAGCTGACATAGCCTGTTAGAGTAAAAACTGAAAAAACTAGCCTTTCCACACATCCTTTTCCTGGCATTGATCGAGAAAGCTTGTAACAGAAATGGCAGCAGCCTTGTGCCACCTTGTGTTACAGGAATCTTCCTCCTCCTCTCTAAGATATCCTATTTTGACCCATCAAAGTCAGGAAAAAAAGTTGCATTCATTTTCAGATATGAAAACTGAGTAAATAATGGGAATAAGAAATCCTGTTTATTATATTACTGTCAGATTCCCCCTTGTCACTACTTTGTAAAATTTTCATTGGCGTTCTACCTAAACAATGGAAATATTTCTATCTACCCTTTACTTTTTGGTGTCTTCTCAGTTCTGTCTATGGTTCATATTTCTCCACTTAATGTCTTAATGTTTTTAAGGCCTTTGCTGGCATCTGTACACTTATTCACATCTGCAGACCTATATAAAACATCATGGCATCAACGACACCTGATTCTTTTCACCATTTGTCCTTGCTTCATGTTTATTCTGTCACTGTGGACTCACAGCAGAAGCCAGCAGGTCAGACACATTTATCCACCTTACAAGGATAGCTTCTCTTCCCAGTGGCTCTGCATATCCTTAAAATTGCATGATCTTGAAAGAAACTTGTTAGACACACAAAAAAAAAAAAAAAAAAGGAAAGTGGCACAGTGGAAAAGAACAACATGATAGATTCAATTTCTTTTGTCTGAATTATCATATTAAATAGCTTGATAAGGCAACCAAATAAATAAAATCCATATTTATTTTTCTTTTTTAGTTATTAATTGCCTTAGAGAATGCAAAGAGAAGGTTGTTTACTGGACATTACAAAATTCAAAGCCACTTTGGAAACAGTGTTAACCAAGGAATCAGGAACAATCCTCCAAAGGACAGTTTGGGGTAAGCAAAACTTCTTGGCAGAAATTCTATTCATTTAGAGGAAGACAGAAGTTATTTATCCATCTACACTTTATTCCAAGTAACTGAACCTATAGACCTTCAGTTTCAAAAATACAGCTCATGCTTGAATAGATTATAGGTAGAATGTACATGTTCTTCACTTACCCTTAAACATGAATAATAAGAGGAGTATTAAACTTTCCCCAAGTACATGTCAGATCATAATCCGAGATAGGTATGACTGTACTTCAGTGGCGTGGGTAGAGCTGAGGTCTGGAGAGGTGAATTCATGTGTCCAAGGTCATCTAGGCTACTGGTAACAGAGCTAAGAATAGACTCTGCTGAATCTTAGCAGAGCTTTCTGGTCACTAGCTCCTCCTGCTAGTTCCTTATGTTCACTTTGAGAATGTGGCTATGGGCTCGTGAATCAGGGTATTTAAAAGTACTTGTTCCATTTGCAGGCATAAATTTCACTGATTTTCAGTGGATTTTTATTATACATCTTCACTGCTAGTCAAGGGAGTAGAAGCAGTTTTACTGTGGCTGCATGGGCAAGGGCAAATTTGCTTGCACGGAATTGTGAGTCCCTTTTGCTAGATGGCTTTCAGAACTACAGCAGGTTATGGACAGCACTCTTAGATATCTGTATGCTGCACATCAGTGAGCAATAAAGACACAATCTGAGTCACATGGAAAGATTAACAAAAATGTTTATATTCCTGTTTTGATGCCTAGACACACGCACTCCCTTGAGTCTAGCAGCATTGAAATGTATGCACTTTTATGAATCCCCAGATGTGCTTGTTTTCCTTTTTAGGTGATAGAGACCTTGCAAAACTGTCATTTAAACACTGCTAAATTCCTAGTCTTTTAGTTCACTTTCTTTGTGTGGCAGCTCTTTAGTGAGGAATTTCCATGGTTGGGAGAGCACCGCTAATGAACTATACAGTTCATTGTAAAGAACTACAGCTTCTGTAGACTTGAAATTGAAAGAGACAGTGAGGATGAGGAAGGAGGAAGATAATGAGGTGAGAAAACAGAGATTAAGGATGCGGGGTAGGACTACCATCACTTGCAGTCCTAGGACAGATAGAGGAAAAATGACCAGGCTCATTCCAAAGCAAGAGTCAAGGCTGTATCAAGGTCCACAGCATGGTAAAAGGTCAAACACAAACAGAAAATATTCAGTTGTCTCCTCCCTTTACTGCTGCATTAATACTTTTGGGAATCCCTGTTAGACAAATCCCTGCTCGCTGGACTGGATAATGACATTAGTAGCTGTCTGCTCTGAATGAAACTGTGGATCACAGATTGTATATGATGACGCTTCCCATATCCAATTCATACTACAGTTCCTGAGTATGAAGTACGGTTCTTTCTCAGTAGAAAATATTCCAGCATCAAAAAGATAAGATACCTGTATTCATAAACTGTTCATGGGTATCTCAGAGATGCTCACTCACCTCAGCTGGTTGCCTCTTGGTCTGAGATCAAGAAAGAAGAAAAAAAGTATGTGCATCCTGTAGGATGTCAGGAATGTGACTGTAATAAAAATGTTCACTGCTTGAAATATAACAGCCCTTTCAGTGTAATTTGAAGGCCTGCTGTTCATTTAAATTACCCACTGTGTGGGCTGTGTGCTATTATACTGCACAACATAAAAGGAATATATAGTATTTTCTCTCCCTAAAAGAAATATGGATGCTAACCTAGAATATTTTCAGAATAGCATAATCATGTTTATTTAAGAAAATCAGTACTTAAAAAATTAATAAAAACTTTAAAAAATATACCATTTATGCAAGCTAATTCTACCCTTTTCTCTGCCATATTACTGTACCATAGGTTATTAATATGCAACAACATGGCCTTGTTCGGAGCATTACAGGCCTCAGAAGATCTGGAATGTAACTGTGATCATGAGATTCTTTTTGCAGATTAACCAACCAGGCACCTGCTAAATCAAAATTGGTAGAATTGGATGCAAGAATCATAGAATAGAATCATAGAATCGTTTAAGTTGCAAATGATCTTTAAGATCATCAAGTCCAACCATAAACCTAATACTACTAAGTCTACCTCTAAACCATCTCCCTAAGCACATTGTCTACCTGTCTTGGAAATATCACCAGTGATGGTGACACCACCACTTCCCTGGGCAGCCTGTTCCAATGCTTAACTACCTTTTTGGTGAAGAAGTTTTCCTGATATCCAATCTAAACCTCCCCTGGTGCAACTTGAGGCCATTTCCTCTCATCCCTTCTGTGGGAGAAGAGACCGACCCCCACTTCTCTTCTACCTCCTTTCAGGTAGCTGTAGAGAGCGATAAGGTCTCCCCTCAGCCTCCTTTTCACCAGACTAAGCAACCCCAGTTCCCTCACCCACTCCTCATAAAACTTGTTTTCCAGGCCCTTCACCAGCTTTGTTGCCCTTCTCTGCACACGCTCCAGTACCTCCATGTCTTTCCTGTAGTAAGGGGCCCAACACTGAACACAATATTCAATGTACAGCCTCACCAGTGCTGAGTACAGGGGGAGGATAACCTCTGTAGTCCTGCTGGCCACAACATTCTTGATACAAGGCAGAATGCTCTTGGCCTTCTTGGCTAGCTGGGTTCACTGCTGGCTTATGTTCAGCCAGCTAACTACTAGTACCCCCAGGTCCTTTTCTTCCAGGCAGCTCTCCAGCCACTCCTCCCCAAGCCTGTAGTGCTGCATGGGGTTGTTGTGACCCAAGTGCAGGACCCGGCACTTGGCCTTGTTGAACCTCATACAATTGGCCTCAGCCCATCAACCCAGCCTGTCCAGATCCCTCTGTAGAGCTTTCCCACCCTCAAGCAGATCAACACTCCCACCCAACTTGTTGTCGTCTGCAAACTTACTGAGGGTGCACTCAATTCCCTCATCCAGATAATTGACAAAGATGTTAAACAGAGCTGGCCCCAACATTGATCCTTGGGGAACACCACTAGTGATCAGCTGCCAACTGCATTTTACTCTGTTCACCACAACTCTCTGGGCCTGGGTGTCCAGCCAGTTCTTTACCCAGTGAAGAGTACATCCATCCAAGCCATGAATGGACAGTTTCTCCAGGATAATGCTGTAGGAAACAGTGTCAGAGGCTTTACTAACATACACCACATCCACAGGCCTTTCCTTATCCACTAAGCACATCACCTTGTCGTAGAAGGAGATCAGGTTGGTCAGGCAAGACCTGCCTTTCATAAACCTGTGTTGCCTGGGCCTGATCCCCTGGTTGTCCTGCACATGACGCGTGATGGCAGTGAGGATGATCTGCTACATCACCTTCCCCGTCACCGAGGTCAGTCCAACAGGCCTATAGTTGCTTGGATCATCCTTCCAGCTCTTCTTGAGAATGGGCATCACATTAGCCAGGTTCTGCTCAGCTGGAACCTCCCCAGTTAGCCAGCAACGCTGATAAATGATGAAGAGTAGCTTGGTGAGCACTTCCGCCAGCTCCCTCGGTACCCTGGGGTGGATCCTGCCTGGCCCCATAGACCTGTGAATGTGTATGACTTTTGTTTATAGGCCCTGTTTATAGGCTAAAGAACACAATGTGGTCTGTTGCAGAGACACCTGAGCCCATGCCAGATAAACTAGCTCTAAAATTGAACAGAGCACAACCATCTTGGCTCAGCAGTTCTCTCAAAGTAATTAGTTCCACTGAAAACTGCAGTATGATGCCTGCAGTGGCAGGATGATTGTACATCTGGGACCTCTGCTAGTAGCTGGATCCTGTGTTGTACAGATGTACACTGCATGTACACATGTCTGAGGAGCCCACAGCCTATGCAGTGGTTGAAAGATTAATGCTTTGCATTGCCAGAGGTAAGACAGGGAGTCAGTCAGGTGTATAAATGGTGTACCTAAGACAGTTATGACATGAGCATAATAGTAATTCTTGTGGGGTCAGATTCTCATTGTTTTCACATTAGGGCTTTGCAGATTTCAGCTGAAGATAGAACTTGGTTAGCAGACTTCTTTTTTTTTTTCTGTAATAACACCTACTGAAGAAATGGGATTCCTCAGAATTAACTGAAATTTTTATATAGAATATTCCTATGTAGAATAGCAAAACACGTGCGCTTTAATTCTTGCCAGTTTTATAAAATATACTAGGGATAGCTCAAAGAAGGCTGCAGTTGCTGCTGCACTTTCCAGGATAGATTTTTTTGTAAGTAGGCAGCTTTAAGCCAAATACTCAGAAGGTGAAAGCCTAGCTTCACTGAAATGGTGGATTGAGAACTGGCTGACTGGCAGAGCTCAGGGGGTTGTGATCAGTGGCGCAGAATCCAGTTGGAGGCCTGTAACTAGCGGTGTTCCCCAGGGGTTGGTACTGGGTCCGGTCTTGTCTAACATCTTCATCAACAACCTGGATGTAGGGATAGCATCCACCCTCAGCAAGTTTGTTGATGACACAAAGTTGGGAGGAGTGGCTGACACACCAGAAGGCTGTGCTGCCATTCACCTGGACGTGCTGGAGAGTTGGGTAGAAAGGAACCTGATGAGGTTCAACTAGGGCAAGTGTAGAGTCCTTGAGCTGGGGAGGAATAACCACACGTACCAGTACAGGTTGGGGGCTAACCTGGTGGAGAGGAGCTCTATGGAAAAGGACCTGGGTGTCCTTGTGGCCAGGAGGGCCACCGATATCCTGGAGTGCATTAAAAAGGGCATGGCCAGCAGGTCGAGGGAGGTTCTCCTGCTCCTCGACTCTGCCCTGGTGAGACCACATCTGGAATAGTGTGTCTGGTTCTGGGCTCCTCCGTTGAAGAAAGACAGGGATCTTCTGGAGAGAGTCCAGCGGAGGCCACAAAGATGATTAGGGGCCTGGAGTATCTGTAAGAGGAAAGGCTGAGAGAGCTGGGACTCTTCAGGCTGGAGAAGAGAAGACTGAGAGGGGATCTTATCAATGTCTATAAATACCTGAAGTGTGGGGGTCAAATGGATGGGGCTGGGCTCTTTTCGGTAGTACCCAGTGACAGGACAAGGGACAATGGGCAAAAACTGGAACATCAAAAATTCCAGACAAACTTAAGGAAAAACTTCTTTACAGTGAGGGTGTTGGAGCACTGGGACAGGCTGCCCAGAGAGATTGTGGAGTCTCCATCTCTGGAGATGTTCAAAACCTGCCTGGACACTTTCCTGTGCAACCTGCTGTAGGGAACCTGCTTTGGCAGGGGGGGTGGACTAGATGATCTCCTGAGGTCCCTTCCAACCCCTGCCATTCTGTGATTCTGTGAAATTAGACCTCAAGATGTACCAGTTTACAGAGCTGAGAACTGAGGCCTTTCTACGTAAGTGGGTTCTCAATAAATGAGCCCTTTCCATTCTTTAACACTACTGCAGTCCTAGAACAATGATGCATGCAGGTATATTCTGCCCAAATCAATTGTACTGGCATAGACAGAGAGAATACACTTGCATTAACTGCTACCACTTAATCATTCTGTAAGCAACACAATCTCACTAAATCTAGCAAATGTTCTTTCCCTGCTAAATTTGCTGACATTTCACAGATAAACTTGATAATTCTAATTCATTGATGTGTGGACATTAAACATTTGATTTTATAAAATAGTCTCAATATAATTTCAAGAAGAACTATGCTCATGCATACAAACTGGAAATAGGTGAACAGTTTATTGTATCAAATTTTGGATGGAAACATAATGGATAGAAAAGATTTGCTTAGAGAGGGTTTGCTAATCTGTTCCAATTTACCAAAAAGGATTCTCCCTAGGGAAGAGAGCTACCAGAGAAAGCAAGAGGGAGAGGAATAGTTTGAAAGACTTCATTAAAGTCCTTTACTTATGTCTAAGCAAGAGAGAAGCTGTTTGATCCTTTACATAGCTTGTATTTCATTGCAAGAGGCCTCTGTATTGAGATTCATGTGCTTCTTTTTAAAGATATTAATTTCAGTGAACTTTACAAGTATTACCAATGAATGTGGTAGCCATGGAATTTCCTCCATTTTTTATCTGTCATTTTATAGAGTGACCAAAATTATGGGTTACATTAACCAAACAAAGACTTTACATTGATCAAAAGAAGTTTCAAATTATAATCCGGTCTTTAATCAGACAGTATTTTTTAAAAGATATTTTGTGCATTCATGTCATGGTCGCATATTACTAGTGGTAGGCTACCCTGTGCCCACTACCCTCGCCTTCATTGTTCACTTTTCTGTGCATTTCACACCATTCCCCTGACGTCATTAGTGTACATAAGTCTGCAAAAGACATGCACATTTGACGTACCCTTCTCAAAAGTCCTGCATCAATAGGTAGTTCAGTGAAGCCCTTACATGATCTAACGTTCTGATGAGGTCTATAGTGACCATTTTTGCACTACCAAGAAAATAAGCCTTACCACAAATGCTCTGAGGTCTTCACAGCTGTCTTCAACAGCTCAAAACAAGGATTTAAGACACAGTGTCTACAATTAAATCCACTAAACCTTTCGTACCCTCAGTAAAAGAGTAGCATAAACTCAGCAGATTGAGGACTTTCCGTCCCAGCCTGTTGATCTACTTTCAGGATACAAATGTTACACTATGAATGGCCTGCATGATCCCTAATGTTATGTAAAAATGGGTTTTTTTACAAGAGGGGAAAGCTGACCTCAGCAACTGACTAAGTCCTATTCCCTCCAGTAGAGCTGCCTTCGACATGATTGTTAAGGTTGCCTCACTTTGCTGATTACTTGAATCTTTGAGAGAGGTTTCACTGAATGACATGATTCAACTCAAGTTAATTTAACTTTTCTGTTAAAGTAATTTCCAGAAATTGAATGTCCAGGCATTTATCTCAGGAATCAGAAAGAGAAAGCTTCTCAATTAGATTCTCGATGTCTTTTTTTTTTTTTCAGATGCTCTCTTGGAGTTCATCAGCCTGTCTGGAAATTCAGTACAGAAAGCTATACTGAGAGAGGCTACAGTCACCAAAATAGATTCCCATCTGATCAGACACCAGAGAAAGCTGTGAAGGAGAGTTTATACCATATTTTAGATTGCACCTTCTTAGGACTTCAAAGAGTGAAACTTTTCTGTCCCATTTTCTGCAGTTCTTCAGCACCTGATGAGCCAATAATAGCAACCTAGTGTGTACCTTGCTGCTGAGCTGTGAAAAAAAATATTTTTGAAAATATCCCACCTTGAAACAGAATAAGCCTGGGAGCCTAGGGGATTTTTTAATTTTTATTTTTTAATCGCCACATTATATGTGGGAAGATATTCACTTTGGTTCTAATTCTCCAGGGAAGGATTAAAAAGGCGATGTACAGAACAGTTCTTTTGCAGCTCTGTTGAAACCAGCGGTGTTAGAAGTATTTACTCCAGCGATGAATTTATCCTATGGGATATATTACATAAACAGATTTTTAAAAATGCATACCATTATCCATAGGTGTAATTAGAATTGAAGAGGCAAATCTGGATCATTTTACAATCTATTTTTTTATCAAACTTTTTGGTATCAATAAGACTAAATTCTGGTGGCTTAAAAAAAAAAAGTGTGAGGTTTTTTAATTTCCAACTTGTACACACATAAATGAAAGCACTGACACTGTCTTAGAAATCTATCACACAAATTAATGTGTAACCAGGATCACAATGAAGAAAATAACTTTGAATCAGAAAAGCACAGAAATACATTGCTGGATATTACATATTTTTAATATCTCCTTGGACTGTGCTATATGATTTAATGGTGCACCAAAGAGTTGTCATTATTAAAAAAATTTCTCCACTGCCTCTTGATGACCTTAAAGTGTCTGTTATTTTAATAGAAATTACAGTACTGTGGTATGTCGTAGTAATAATGTATTACAGCAATATGCTGGTGAACAGTTGTGAAAGTTTGAGAAAAGGAACTTGACTAGCCAGTAGAAATTATAAAATAAAAATGTACTTATTAAAATAACTAACCGATGCTTTAAAAAGTATTCATGAAGTAGGTTAAATGAGATACAGAAAACACTTAAGGTAATATTTCCTTCGACCTTTCCCCAGGAGGGTATTTCTAGACACCAGGCCACCATACTGTCACCAGGACTTGTGCCATGTTAACGTTCTTTGACTTTGTCAGTAGATAATTTTTTTCTCATTTTGTTCTGTCTTTTAATTGTTGTGTAAATTAACCTGCAATGTTCTGCAGTAATAATGTTCTGAGTAATCAGAAACAAAGCTAAGAAAGTGAAAACCAACAGAAGTCCATGTGCAACACATCACTAGTGCTCAGCTTTGGCTCGGAGTGTCTTGGCATTTGGGTGCAGATTTACACATTGCAGTAACCCTTTTGAAACTTATCTCAGAAATACCTCCTTTCAAGTCAATAAAGCTATACAGGAGCTGATTCTGCAGATACTGCTTTCAGTGAATTTCTGTTTGACACAGCTGAATAGCCTGAATATAAAGTTCAAGCATAAGATAAATCATAATAGGTCTGTCATGCATACAGCTAAAGAGGTCTCACTTGCCTCATATTAGAAGGGCAAGGCTGTCTGGGTCAAATTATGTGGCATATGGGATTCAAAAACGGAGAGGATGCACTTCATGACATCTGTCGGTGCCAGGTCAGTGCCAGGTGAAGCACTTCACAGTAGCAGGCTGTGGCTCTGCAAGAGGCACAGGAGTAAAATGACTGTACTTGCAGCCCATGCAGACTTCTGAAATCACATAAAACCACTGCTAGATGGTGCCTGACCTTTGAATAGGCAATGCCAGTGCTACACTTGCTGATGTTATGCCTCATTTCTAACCAACCCCTCTGACCACCAGGGATGGCTAGAACATTTATCCACTCGGTTTTTCTGCTTTAGGCCATTTATGATGCCTGTGCTGGATCTCTGGGGCTTCAAATGGGACACTGGTGACTTTGCTGCCCAGCTTTCAACCATCCTGGTGTCTTTTTATCACAAGGTTTATAGGCGACTAAGTTGGTGCCACAGTCTTCTCTTCCCACCACACGGTCACAGAAAAGGTGGACCAAAGACAAATATATGTCTCTAAGACTCCAGTTAGATTTTCTATTGTTTTTTCCAAAATATTCCTTATCTAGTTTCTGTCTTCCATTTTGTTTAGTACCAAGGGTAATCCCTTCCACCCAGTGAAAACCAGGTATATGAAAAAGACTTATCTCTGCTGGGCTCGCAATTTAGATTCTCTTTTATTTGACCTCAGGATTGGTATCTACCTAGTGAAATCCATGTCATTATGTCAGCTTTCATAAAATTTGCCTATCATGGATTAAGAAATAATGTAACATGTCCATTGTTGGTACAGTTATGTTAAAAATAATTATCCAGAATACATGATTTTTTTTCTGGTCTTTTTAAGAATAGCCTATGTGAAGACTGCAGTCCTGTGTGAAGCCCAATAGATGTGGCCCAAGTCAGTATTAGATTACACTTTAAGCAATACTGGAAATTTAAACTGAAGTATTCTGCATTTGGTGCTCTGTTCTGCATTTTCTTGGGTAATGCAGAGCATAAATGGAGAAAAGGGCACAGATAGTTTATGGCATATACTACTTTTTTTTTTCTTTGTCTTTTGCATCCTCTCCAAAAAAATAGTTAATTTAAGTTAATGCTGTACTCATTTGGTCTCCCAGTGATTCTTTTACCCTTTGCACTACTGCCACAATTCTGGCCTTGCAAACCAGGGCAAAGTGAAGCCAAACAAATGAATTATCTCTGTAATTTATTAGAGTGCTATTTTCATTACAGGTATCTTTAAATTGCCTTTTCACATAACAAAGTGCCTCAGAGTGGAACAAGTTCTACATGCAATCATTTCAGAGCTCATTTCATTGACAGAATAGCACAAATGAGTTTTCTGTAAACATTCATAACTTCTATTACTGGATTTGGTGGAAAAAGCTTAATCATAAAATATTTGCATGTTAGTCATAAAAATTATTTTTTTACAAGAAAATTCTTCATTTACTTTGTTTCCATATGTAAGGATTTTAAGCATATATGAACAGAAATTTGTAGTCAGGAGCCTATTAAATGTAACTATATTTCTGCGTAACAGGAAAACGAAAGGGGGCTGCTGGACAGAATAAATTGCTTCAAACACGGTCAAGTTTCAGGGTCCAGCTCCCAGGAATATCAATCTAATTTACTAAACAGGAAGATAAAGGTCTATAAAGGTCAATCAGAAGATAGAATAGAAATAGTAAATAAAAACTATTGGGTATGTAGCCCTTTGGAGAACAAAGAGTACAGGAAGAAAGTTAAAATAACATCTTTGATGCTGTGGTAAAGGGTATTCTGCCCCTAACAGTCTGTACAAGAAGTGCAGAAAATCAGAGATGACCACAGTTTTATGAGAGGATATAGAAAAACAATGAAAACCAGTATAAAAACTGCCCTGTTTGGTTACTCTGCAGTGAAGCATGTGGGTTAAAATAGCAGGCATCTATTTTTCTATAGCTAGAATTTCTTCTGCAACTGTCTGACTTACAGAGATCACTGTAGCATATCACCAAGGGGAATTGTACTGTATGTTCCACTGATTTCATTATTTTTCCGAACAATTTTTTTTTTGCACTCATGTATTGTAATGATTAGACAGCTCAAATATAGTAACAATAATTTCCCCATATTTGTGCAATTTTGTCGTTCTAATTAGACTGCATTTTAAAATTACATATCTCTTGCTCTTTGTGTATCTATTTCTCTGTGTGTACTTACATATAAATAAATAAATATATGTCTTTTATAGATATATATATATATACACATTTAAGGCTTGAAAAATTAGAGATTTCATTTAGGTAACAGTACCTATAAGAGAAAGTAATGTGTCTGTGGGATATTTATCAATTATTTCCAACGTATGGTGCCACAGTATGTTCTGGTAATAAATAGAACATAATATGCTCGAAATGCCCTACCAAAAAAACCCTCTTATTTGTCTTCATAGCTACTTTGTCAGTTGCCTACCTCCACTTCAAAATTACAGGCAAATTGAGATATTTAAATTAAAGGATCTGGCCAAAATTCCCAATGCCTTGTTCATTCATTAAACGCAAGATGTTGCCTGATTTTTTTGAGAATCTCAACTACAATGATCACTGAATCTGTGCTGATTGTTGGTCACATCACAGCACTTGCTCTTATTTGTGTACTGGGCATTTGTATATTCAATTTCCACCGGCCAACCTATTAAAAGTCCGACACTGAAAGGATGTTTCATGCAATATTAAAAATTTATCCCAAAAATGTGATTATCACAGATCTTGCAGTTTATTTAGCCTTTGAGAGGATGGCAATAAAATAAGAAAATGCAGTGTTAATCTTTTTCTGCTTCAAGCAGTGCAACCTGACTGATGTAATTTAATTTGAAACCAATGTGTTTCTGCCAACCATGTGCTTCTGAAAACTGATCACGTGAACACTTTTAGGAACTGAAACACACATAAGCTAACATTTCCTGAAGGTTTGGAAATTTGCTCAGCAAATAAAACCAAATAAGAACAACAAAAAACCCCCAAACCCCATCTACCACCACCAACAAAAACCCCACCAACTACACTGGAGGTTTTTAGGATACATCAGAAAACAGATGTGAATATTTTTAGTATTAGATGGTACAGAGAACCAGCACCATCTTCTTCTTATACCAGACCTACCTATGAGTACATATCAGATATCTTTAGAGAATAACGGGATATCAGAATTAATGCTGCTGCTGATGATGAAATATTTAACTAGTTGCTTGCATGGGATATTTTCACATGAAGCAGGTATTACTTGTGCATCAAAACTCCCAACATATGGCACCCTCCATTTAAAGTTATTTAAACAAATAATAAGTCCATAAACATATTATTGTGCTTTTCAGTAATACTTACATATTTTGGCAGAAAACATTTGGGTTTGTTCTCCTCCAGTCAGTCTTGAAAAGCCAGACGGGAGTCAGGAGCTCAAATTATGCTTTACAGCTATTACCTCATTGCCTGAGGTTACTGCAGGCAAATACACGAGTTTTCAAACTTAAAAGTTAAAGTACTCTTAAACTGCATCAACCCCAGTGTAAAGTTCATTTCCCTCCAATTAACTGTAAAAATTCTGAGAAACCATGCTTTTTACTCAACTGCAACTGCAGTTACTGAGTATATTCTCTGGCTCCTATATCACAACTTATGGTACCTACCCATCCCCCCACCTTCAGTTGCTGTCTGTACTTGACCAGAGAAAAATGTACATATCCAGCTTCAGTGGGGAAATATAACCAAACACGTGCAACAGGCATGCTTCAGATTGAGTCAGTTGTTTTGCATGTCTCTGCTTATAGCCATTTGTGTTGTGTGACTGAGTCAGAGTAAGCATTAGAAATGGTTATAAAAAGAATCAAGGAAGCTTTGGATTCTAAAATGTATAGATTATAAACACTAACTCATTTAAGTGGCATGAGGGCTAGGATATGTTTCTCACCCCATATCAACTCAGCTCTGTCATGCTGAGTATAATTAAGTTGGATATATTAGTTCTGCTGGTATTTTACAGTACAAGAAAAGGGTTATGTGAGCGGAAAATGGAAAATTGTTAACTCTGACAAAATAAATAAATACTTTTACGGATTGATTTACCTTCTATTTCTGAACAGTTCTATCATCTCTTAATGGATCATAGTTCATATTAACCTGTGATGGAAAATGCCTCTATGTAAAAAAGCTTAAGCAGATGTAACATGTGCAAAGTGACATCTTCTTCCCAAATTTAAGGGAAAAAAAAAAAAAAAAGGTAAAAAATCCAGGTCATGAAAGGAGAAATTATCACTTCTGCAAGAGCTCTCTTTAAGCAGGACATTAAGTTAACAAAGTGCTACTTATGAATTAGTGACATTTTTGAAAACAGATTTTTCTTTTTATGCAAAAAGATTGACTGTAACTCAAGATGTAAAAAATTTAAAAGTAAGAAAACAGTCTTGTTGTTCTAAAGCCTTCTTGTTCTAAGGAAAATATTAAGGAATAGTCATTAATATATGGTGGAACAAATCCATCCTTGGCTCACCTGTTTCTGAGTCAGCGCTGAAGACGAAAGCCAAAAGGAAATAGCTGAAGTAACAGTTTGTTAACCAGCAAAGGGAAACAAACTGAATTTATTCACTTATACATACATATCATGAGTGTTTTGCTTGCCGTTGCTGTTATTATTTAATAACTCTGTTACAGTTACGCCCAGGCCTTATTCTGTTCATGGAAAGGGAGCTGAAGAGTGATGAGTCCTGAGGGTGTTAATTCCTGCCCATTTCCAAGCACACAAGCCTCTTACTAATTCTTAATATAGTCTTTCTGCAGTAAAAATAAAAAGGCCAAAGAAAACTGAACTTTCACTTCCACTTTTGATTTCCAGCAGAGAAAGGAAATAATAACAAATCCTTTGCTTCATCTGGGATAAGCAGTTGTACAGGAAGTGTCTCATTGACAAAGACGCCCTTGCATCTCTGACCCTGTATCTGTGGCCATGTCTGTGTGATTGCAGATTGTGAAAATGGTCCTGTTTCTCTTCCATCTCTTTCTGCCTTAAAACGGTTATGACAACATCTCAGGACACCATATTGAGTGCTAAACGTTGCATATTAAGACAGGTTGGCATCAATCACCATTATCTTCCTGATCATAACCTGATTTGGTGTGGAGGTTTCACCCACAGGTAGGACCATGTGGTCCTGCACTCACTCCCCCCATCCGGTGAGATGGGATGGGAGACACAACAAAGGGGGCACAATAGAATGAGGACAAGGAGGGCTCACTCACCAGTTACAGGTGGTCATGGGGAAAACCAGGTCATGGGGAAAACAGACTCAACTTGGGGAAGAAAAATCAATTTAATTAATTACCAATCATCAGAGCAGCACAGTGAGACATAACAGCCACATCTTACACAGGCCCCACCCCTCCCTTCTTCCCAGGCTCAAATTACTTTGGTCCCATTTCTCTACCTTCTCCTGCTTTCAGTGGCACATGGGACAGGGAATGGGGGTGCAGTCAGTTCACCTCTGCCTCTCTTCCCAGCATGAATGTCCAGGAACAAAGTGTTCCAATGCAAGCTTCCCTTCTCCTTCCTCCCAGCAAAGAAGCTCTCCCTTTGTTTAGGCCAATGGTTGTCTTTTGTTCAGGTCAATGGCCTCTCCTCCAGGTTCTCTCCACCTTCTTATTTTCAAGACAGTCGTTCCCCTTACAAACATGGATTTGAAGAGGCGTTTCTCTATTGCTTATTATCTCAGCCTCGGCTGGAGGCAGGTACAGCTTGGAGCCAGGGAGCTTCGCGAAGCTTCTCACAGGGGCCATCACTGTAGCCCCTCCCTCCACTACCAAAAGCAGCCTGCCCACACACACAAACCCAACACACTTGGCCATGGCAAAGAGTGTCTCCACTGACATCCTGGAAGTATTGGTAGAAGTCTTTTGTGAGATCCAGATTAAGTAATAATTGCCGGTCCCAAATTTTCTTCACAGAGAAGTGATACTCAGAAGTCCTATTGTTGTCAACAAACCACTTGAGTAAGGTTGTGGTATAAATAATACTGTGTCTGTTGTTTCCCCACCACATTCTTCAGAAGAAAGCTTTTGCATCTTTGATATCCCCCACTCTCTATTTAAATACTGATAAAAGTGTATATGTCTTCGTTTCTGTGTACATGGATAAAATAATCTGGTACTGACTCTCATTTATACCTCACTTAATGTTTTTGTAGGATCAAAGTTCTTTCTGCTGAAGACTTCTTCTCTGAAGCCTACAAATTTCATAGAATTTATTGGCATTTCCTCCATGAAAGTTAAAATGCATTAGAGGAAAGGCATGGGATAAGCCACAGGTTACTTTAGCTTATTCTTAATCACACAGATTTATGGCAGAGCCCAGAAGAGGTTTTGGAAATTATCTGAATCTGTCACAGACAGCTGAAGGAGTTTAATGCTGTGCTTAGTTACATATGGCTTCGTCATTGAGTTCCAGAACCACAAAGGTGGCTGTTTCTTGAGAACTCACTTAATTATTTTCATGAGTTATATATTGCTGAAGTTTAGTAAGCAGTATTTTCCATGTTGTTTAACCAAATAGCTCTTCATCAAGCTAGTCACTGGCACCTTCTTTTTCTTTTCCCTTGTAACAACATATGACCTAAATCCTGTTTTGGTCTCTGGCATCCTCCAACTTTAGCATTTCATTAAGCCATCTTGTTAGCCCTTGGTATAGCATTCTGGGCACTGATTCTTCACCAGCTGTCTTTCTTGCTTCACATTGGAGTAGCTGATCAGAACGTCCTTTGACAGACTTTCATGGTTGCTGATGACAAAATACATCCAGGATTTTTTATCTCTCTTTTTCTTTTCCCACATTTTCATGCGAGGGTACTGAAAATGGCTGCATTGTACGTCTTTGCTCTCAGATCGAGGCAAACTGTCCTGGGAAAATTTCTAGGGACAGAGGCAGAAGCAGAAAAAAGCTTGATGCTTATGTCCACCTTGACTCTTCTCACACCATTGAATCAATAAAACTTAGTGGCTTTTGCTATCAGCTACAGCAGGTCAGTAATTCACCTCTGAATTTTTCCCTCAAGAAAAAAATAAGTACCTGGCTCTAGACAAAAATCCAATTTGTAAAGGAAACAGAAATCACAAAAATAGAAAACTCCATTATTTTAAATTTGTCTTCATTTTTACATGATGTGCATTGAAAAATTAAATTTTTTTTCATGCTCAGTGCTACCAATGCTGAAGCTAAAGATTTAGATTCTAACAACTCTTTGCTTTCTCAAAATACCCAATGGAAACTGATGTTGGCATACTTCTTTTAAGGTTTATGTAATATCTTTATACCAGATATCTCTCTTGATTTCTAGATTTTCCACTATTTCATTTTTTTTTTTTTTAATTATCTTTCCTTCAAATTTTTATTTTCACCTTTCTCAACTGGAAGGAAGAAAACAAACTAGGAACAATTCTAGAGAAAAGCAAAAATTATTTTCTAAATTCAGAATGAAGTCATGGAACTCTTCTGTTATTGCAATATGAAACAGTGCCTTATTTCAGTCATTTTTGTCACTGGGCTTTCTGTTATAACACCTTTTAGAAGTCAAGGAAATTGGCAATAATGAAGCTGAGAATTTGTATTCTTCCTTTAATATCTTCTTTTTTATTGACAGTTCATGGCAGCAGATTTGGCCTTTGAAAAGGATGTCTTTTCTGACAGAAAGTTGCATCCAGTAAGGTTTCAAATAACTCTATTAATAAGTTAGTATTCGATACGCACTATTTTGCACAAGCAGTTCTCCTTGAAAACTGAGTCTGTAGCATCAGGAAGAAGAGAGGGGCAGCTGCTCTGAATGGACAGGGATGCCCCGTAGCTGGAGTGACAGGGGCAGGACAGACAGTGGTCAGAGGGGGAGCAGGACAGGGCTAGTGACAGTAATCAGGGTCAGCTGAGAGGCCAGTGATGGGCAAGTCACAGGTCAAGGCAGGTCCAAGGTCAAGCTGAGACACCAGGTCTGGTGGCTGGGACCAGGAAGGTGGGTGGCCAGGCACAGTCACAATCACAGCTGTGGTGCCATCCTGGCAAAGGCCTTAGCTCCATTGTGCCCCCTGAGCCAAGGCAGGGAGGCTCTACTGAGGCATGTCATGGCTCTTTCTCACATGGCTCTTTCTCAGGAGCATGATGCAAGTACACACTATATCAGGCTGGCCTTGAGGACAGGCAGCCAAAGGCCTGGGGCAGCAGAGGTGGCAGGGGCTGTAGCTGCGTGGAGGCTCTCCCTGGCACTTAGTTCCTCATTTCTTCCAAGGAAACTGAGAAATTTCCAAACTATAAAAGCTAGTTTTCACAATAGCCCCACCCTGAGTCTTTGATTAGAAGAGGAAATCACACTGACAGGCAGACAGTTGTAGTGTAAGAATTGTTATACAACTATAGGAGAACACTCTAGCACAGGGATGCAGTGTCAAGAATGATTTATATCAGGATTTTGCAGGTTGACTACATTGTACTTCTTTGCTTCTCCATCTAATTACAAAAAAAGGATCTTTAGGGCTGTGAGCATAAGTGAGATGCATGTTTCCACCAGCCATCAACTACTCTGTGGTTCTGAAGTAATCATGCAGCTAAGCAAGACAGACATGAATTTCCTTTGTTAGGAAATTGCATAAGGCTTGGTGTCATTATCTTGCTTGTCCGTTTAGACTGACATCAACAAGACAAGATTCGTATGCAGTAATTGTCTCAGGCTGATGGTTTAATAACGTCTTTTAATTGCTGTCAATAATAAACACTCATAATTTGTCTATCATTTCATAATGTAAAAATGTGAAAGTCATCCCTCATTCATTTGTCTTGAATTAATCTTGAGTTCCTTCATGCCCATGGTTTTTACCAAATCAGTAATAATCAAAGCGCTGATGAGCCATTTCCTCCCCAGCTTGAAACAAATTCTTTTGGTTTATCTGAAAAGCAAGAGTTTGACATTGGTGTCAAACAGATTAAAAATTAGCTTAATGATAGCAAATAAAAGCACAAGATGTCCTCAGCTGTACAGACATCAGTATTTGGGCCTATGTACAGAGAAAAGTAAAAGAAGAAAGAAGATTCAAAACAGCAGCACAGTGCAGGTAAGAATCCAGTATAACTTTTTACTTATTTACAATGCATTATTTAATGACTATATGTGCTGTGATTTCTGAGCACATAGTGCTAGGTACCAATGTTGAGGTGCAAAATTTCTTTTGCACTGCCATCCCAGGGTGGCATAAAAAATTACTCTGGACACTTTTCAGTCAAATCTAGTCTGGGGACCAGCTGCAGACCGCTTCCATCAGCCTCATAGACTACAAGTAGGTTGTGAACACAGCTTGGATAGCATTGGCACAGTGTAAGAGGAGACAATAGTGATTGCAAACTGAAGTGTAGGAAAGAACGATAAATAGTTCTTTGTTTTATAATATCCAAACTCTAATAAAATTATACAAATATCAAGGGAAGATATGATATACAGGCTCCACAATCAAATTACAGTGAATGAAAAAGCAATAAAAAAGAGAGAAATCATTTCCAGTGAATGTTGGCAGGACAAAAAGTCTGCGCAGCTGGTAAAACAGTAACTAAATTTATTGATAGACATCCTTAATGTAAAACTTTTATGTTTTCTTTTTGTATAATAACTCAGATGAGTGTTTCATTCTCTCTGGTAGGTATCACATGAGACATTGGGAAAATGAGATGCTAAAAATAATTTTTTCAGAAAAAGACTGTAACTGATGCACAAAAAGTCTCAACCTACCCCTACCACAACTACTTAAAGCTACATATGACTCCTCCCTTATTCACAGTTTGAAACTCCTGAGCTGAAAATCTATGTTGGTGTGTTCTTAGAGGAGTATACAATGTGGACACACAAAAAGAAAAAAACAAATCAAAAGCCAATACCGAAATAAAAATATGCTAGGAAGAAACAAGCAAATACCTTTTGGTTTATGACCTTTAAAGAAGTAGGAACTCAAGTTTTCACACTATGTGTGAATATACTCAATGATATAAAGTCTGGTCATCACTATGTTTTCAAACCCCTTTTCACCACATCAAAGGTTAATGTCAGTTTCAAAAGATTACATGATATGTTTCTTTCTCTCCTCATTACTTAACTAGCTCCTGCGAGACCTCACTGGAAAGCAACTGTACGCAGAAACCACACAGAGAGGGACACGACCCTCAGATATATAATAATTGAGACTTATTCTTGGCTGACATGTTCTCTTCTCAATTTTTCCTCCTGTTCCTACGTTCTCCTTGATGCACAGTTAATTAGCTTTTCCTAGTAACATAATTACCTTTCTGTGACAGTCTCTGTGCAAGAAACACTACAGAGGAAAGCTCGAGTCTCCTTCACTCCTTGGAACCCTTCTATGACAGCAGTATAAAATAGGCCTTCAGTAAAAAATGCCAACGCCCCCCCAAAATGAAACAAAACCATTCGCTCTGTGTAACTTCCAGTTATGTTTTGTTGGGAGTGCTATAACAGTTTTTTCCTTACATTATTCTCCTTTCATACTTTGTGCGTATTGTCTTTTTAGCCCTTTGTTACATTATGCTGCACATTTTGTAACATTTTTGCTATCAACTGTTGTTTTGGGACGTGTCTAGTGAATCTCAGGGCACTAAAGGGAATTATGGTAATTAGCAGGATGGTCAAAAGGTAAGGCCTAAAACTAAAACACTAGCACTCGCAAGGCTTTAGAGTACACATAGTTTATGAGAAGAGTTATAAATGTAAATTATTGACAGGATGTTATAACACACTTTCTGTTGCATAGGCAATTAATTTGCTGACAGATGGTTTATGAATGTTTTTTTTCAAAATATAAATGCACTTTGTGTCTACTGTTGCAAGTTAAGACTTATGAAAGAAAGCTGCAAAGAGCCTTTAACTAACTCTGCTTTTAAGAATGCTTTATGTGTGTTTAAGAAAGGGAAGTAATTCCTTAATATCAGCAGAAAATACCATAATTTATTAATTGTTTCCATCCCTTACTGAGTTTGAAGAGACCTCCTGAACGTTGTGGTTATATTTTGAATTAGGACACTAGTGACAGCACCCGCACATAAGGTTTCATGATCCCATTCTACTCAAAGTAGCATACATGTCTGTGCCAGACCAACTTAACTGATCTAGACATATGTATCTGAAGTAGAACTGTCTTCATCTAATCCCTTCTTTAAGAAAAGCTTTTTTGTGTAAAAGCAATATTTTTTGTGCTCCTTTTTTCAAGAGCTTCAGGCTGTATATATTCACTCATAAGCTCTTATTCATTCACAAGTTCTGCTCCTAGCAGAAAATTATTCAGTGACTGTCAGGCTTCCCTCTGTTATTAAAAATAATGGTTTAGATGGCAGTTCATATTTTTGAAAAAAAACAAGAATATGCAAGACCACACAGAAACTATCTAAAAATCCTGTTTTCAACAGTGGTGAAAAGCAAATGAGAAGATAACATTTTATGAAAAGGGCAGACCTGCTGAATATTTTCCTGGCTGTCAACTACTTGAATCTAAAGGACCTTCTGATCCAGACATGGTATCTTTGAATAGAAAGATCTTTGTGTTGAAAGCCTTTCAGAGGATTTCTCCTTTATAAGAATGGCCATTTGCCTCTTAATCAAGCACCAAGTCTTTGAAGTCTACAGCAATGTATAGGAGCATCTCCCACAGCTTACCTAGACACTGTGTGAAGAATTATGCCTTTGTTTTGAACATGACCTCTCAGTTTTAATTGGTGCCATTACCCAGTCGCTCTATACAACTTATTCTTTTATAGGCCTCTAACAAATATTCCCTGCTTGACTGTTACCTAGGTTGAAGAGGCTTAGTGTTTTCCTCTCTATCTTGATTGTTGCTTTCAAGATAGAAACCTTAACTGTAGCAGTTACCATAAACAGTTGCATTTAAAATACAAATTCAATGCAAAAGTAAAGACTCAGCATGAAATAGTAAAGTGGCAATATAGAAGGTTTTCCTACAAGAATCATGATATGACATAAGACTATTCTTAGCCAAAGCTTTTTTCCCATTAAGTGATATAGCAATGCATAAACAAAATCTCAAGTTCTGTGTTTGCCCCTCTACCTGACCTACCTAATCATAAGAAAGAAAATGTCATAATAAATTTGCCTCAGAATCAACTGGCTGGTGGGAAGAAGCCAGAGAGT
>NW_010329311.1:0-44507 GCF_000700745.2 Antrostomus carolinensis | reverse complement strand
TCTATGATTCTATGATTCTATGATTCTTTTGGGGATCGTTCAGGTTCCCTCTTCCTGGATTGTGGTTTCAGTTTCAGGACTTTTTACAAGGGCAGTTAGTGACAGAACAAGGGGAAATGGCTTTAAACTGGAAGAGGGTAGGTTTAGATTAGATATGAGGAAGAAATTCTTTGCTGTGAGGGTGGTCAGACACTGGAACAGGTTGCCCAGAGAAGCTGTGGCTGCTCCTCCCTGGAAGTGTTCAAGCCCAGGTTGGATGAGGCTTTGAGCAACCTGGTCTAGTGGAAGGTGTCCCTGCTGATGGCAGGGGGGTTGGAACTAAATGATCTTTAAGGTTGCTTCCAACCCAAACTATTCTATGACTATGACTGTCTCTGCTCCAGGGTCGCTCGCTGAGGACAGGCTGGGCATCAGTCAGTAGGTGGTGAGCAATTGCATCACTCATTTGCATATTCTATTATTATTGCTATTATTTTAATGATTTTATTTCAATTAGTAAATTGTTTTCATCTCAATCTATGAGTCCCTATTCCCTGAGAGCAGCAGGGAAGAGTAAGCAAGTGGCTGTGTTTGGCTGCTAGTCAAGTGAAACCACCACAGGTTATTGAGGTGTTGACCACTACCTTCTGGATGCGATCATCCAGACAACTCCTTATCTAACAAATAGTCAATCCATCAAATCCATGTCTCTCCAATTTAGATAGAATGATGTTTTGGGGGACCATGTCAAAAGCCTTACAGAAGTCCAGACAGACAACATCTATAACTCTTCCCTTGTCCACTGATGTAGTCACTCCATCATAGAAGGTTACTAGGTTGTTCAGGCAAGAATTGCCCTTAGTTAAGTAATTTAAAACCTGAGAGTCTGAGCCATACTCAGGAATGATCCCCAAGTGGACTCTGGCCTCTATACATCATGTAGATATTCAAAAGAAACATAGGAAGAAATCAAAGATCTGCCATTTTGCCATCTCTGGGGAGATCTTGTAGCGGCCTTCCAATACCTGAAGGGGGCCTACAAGAAAGCTGGGGAGGGACTTTTCATAAGGGCTACTAATGACAAGACAAGGGGAAATGGGTTTAAACTGAAAGAGGGCAGGTTTAGATTAGATATTAGGAAGAAGTTTTTCACTGTAAGGGTGGTCAGACACTGGAACAGGTTGCCCAAGGAAGTTGTGGATGCCCCCTCCCTGGAACTGTTTAATACAAGGCTGGATGAGGCTTTGAGCAACCTGATCTAGTGGAAGGTGTCCCTGCTGATGGCAGGGGGATTGGAACTAGATGATCTTTGAGGTCCCTTCCAATCCAAACCATTCTATGATTCTATGATTTTGTTAGCAAGCACACAATATCATCAGCTATCTTGCAGGACTAGTCCAGCAATCAGGTAGTCAGCATACCTCATGATCCAAACCACTCAATACTGTCCACAATTTTGATGTCGTGTTCTTGCCACAAAAGCACATAATTTAAAACTTACAGTCCTGCAGGAACATTAATAACAAGATTGTCATTAGTAATTTTTCTGGTTTCCCCTATCCTAGCATCTGGGAGAGAAGACAGAACATAACAAAAATAACAACGAAACCAAAGGATTTCATGTTTGAATCTTCCTCTCCCTCTCCTCCAGGAATAAGGTTGGTTTCAGTGCATGACTGATTCTGTAGTACTAATTGGAATCAAGAGGCTAAGTTAAGTTTTCTTCAAGTTTAGGTTGAGAATCTCCCTGATATTTTAAACTGAAAATTTTACCTTAGATCTAAAGACTCAGTATGTGTCTATCTCCTCTTTAATATATTCCTATACTACACTTCCAGGAAAAGCAAAGCTAAGAAAAGTTATTTTTTACAAGCAAAGCTGATGACATATGCTTGCAACCAAACTTGGCACTGAATTATTTCAAATATCTATTGGCTCTAAAAACTGTTCTATTTTTATTAGAAATATATGCTGCAGATGCCCATCTCAAGGGCCTGTGGACTGCTATCACATAATATGTGGAGTTAGAAATGATTCATCTTTGTGTGCTGTGGTGCATTATGGAACTATGGTAACACTATAGGGTCTACCAGAAACAGCATGTAAAGAATTATACTGAGACATTCGAAACACCAGTTTTGCACTGAAACTGAAGTGATGGTGTTAGTTCTGTGAAAGGAGTAAAATATCATTGAGAGAATTATCAGCATTCAGCTTAAGATGTATTTAACTATCTACCTGCCGATATCTATTTTAGCCCACGTTCTTTGGCTCCCCACATAGTCAATGGAAAAGGATATGCCTCCTCAGTGAACAATTCCAAGCAGTTAATGAGGATCCTAGTTGATGTCATATTCTGGAAAAATGGCTTCTTGTTCATTTCAGAGATGCCTTTCTCTTTTTGGCTACTGCTGTCTAGGCAGGCTCCAATGCTTCTTCCTTCCCATAAAGCCTGTAGGTGGGAGTCCTCTAGTCCCAAAGTAGTTGTTCCCAAGCCAGGCAGACTCATCAGAGATCTGGACAATAAAGTTTGGAAAGGAAATTTTCTGATCACATGCCGACTTCTACTTCAGCATGAAATAAATTGCACTCAGTCCTCAACTGATTCTGACAGCTAGCTCTTCACTGCCTGTAAGGAGAATGTGTGTAACCATCTCAGATCTATCTGCCCTTTTTGTAGGCAACTAAAATAGGCTAATTAATCCCTTTCTATTTCTGTTATTATACACTAAGTGATATGACTAATGTCTGCCAGTCACAAGTCATGTTTTAATTTCAGTTTCTCTAGTGAAGTATATAGGAAAGGAGGGGAGAAAGGAAGAGAAATTGTGTTATCAGCACAATACATTATTTAGACACATAATATGCATCGTTTTCCAGATTCATGACACAGGAAAACTGACAGCAGTAGAAATGGGAAAAGAGTAGCTGAAGTGTATGGAAAATCTGGTTCTATATGTTAGTTACTGAGTCTTTTCAACTACAAAGGCCTTTTCCCTGGATTTACATTCCTTCCTTAGTAAAGGTTAGCTCATTGTTCCACCTTAATTAATAGCAGACTTCAGAAAGAGGTATGAGTGTTAATATGTATATATGTAGTACCTAAGGGGTAAAAATGCTGTATTTCCAGGAAAGGAAATAACAAACCTGAAGATGCTAGAAAGAAACAGGGTACATAGAACAGTGTTGCATAAAAAACAGTGAGATGGAAGACATGAGTTATAACGTCTCTAAGTCTGGGGGAAATGGTCATTCTCATAGTGCTACTTATGCCTTGTGTTAAATGTATTTAGTTAGAGTTTCTGGCTTCATCCTTCCCCCAAGAATACAAATTAGTGCCCCTATGAAGCCAAAACTATAATTTTGCAATGAGATGGAAACTGAGAGGACAGCTACAGAGGCTTTTCTGGGGCAGTATAATTTTATACCATCATATACTTCTTTCCTAAATCTGATCCTTTATGATGCGTGCAGATTTCTGCCCTGATAATTGAAGAACTTCTGTCCTGAACCACTTCCAGTCCCACTCTATCAATGAATCAGTGGGGAAAAAAATGAGAACAGGACACAAAAATTGTTTTGGTTCCTATTGTACAATCACATATTGAATACTCTGTCTAGTTCTAGTCTTGCCTCTCAGAAAAAAAGTGCATAAAACCAAGAAAATTTATGAAAAACAGTAGTAAAGAATGTCAGGTGATGATTTCTGTTCAAGAAACAGTAGATTAATCTCTCCTCAGCCTGGGGGAGACCATCTGAGATGGGACATGAGAGGAGGGATTGTAGAGAAGGTGAATGGTAATGATTGTCCACAGTAATTGTCCAGTCTTCTGCGTGCTTATATCAGTGTCTGAAGTTCTCTGTCTCCCCTCCTCCTCCTTCCTCATGACCATGATGATTTTTTTTTTCTAGGTCAATGGTCTTTTTTTGTTCAAGACAATGGTCTCTCCTGATTGCTCTCTCCTCCTTTTTCTTTACAAACTGGTTCTTCCCCCTTAAATATGGATTTGGACATTTTCCTATTGCTAACTGGCTCAGCCTGGGCTGGATGTGAGTCTCTGTTGGAGCCAGGGGAGCTTCATGAAGCTTCTCACAGGGGGTCATCACTATAGACCCTTCCTCAGCCAGAAAAAAATGCTTGCTCCCCGTCCCCCCGTCGTCCCCCCCCCCTCCAAACTCAACACAGTAGCATTATTTGAAAGATCAGCATCTTACAGTAGCCAGAAAACTCCGTGTCTGGTTACAAACACATGCAAGTGTATGCCCTAAACCTCCTTGCAAAGTGCTTTGGGAAATACTGAAGTACAGAATTATTTTTTCATTATTGAAAGAGACTTTTACAAAGTACTTTTCTACCCACAGGTGATAGATCACAAGGATTTAAGCTGCTTATGTATTTAACTCTTTACCTTTCAATGTTTGCCCTTTTTGTCACACAAGACTCCTGTCTTAAGGGAGAACTTGTACCCAAACTTCCTAATCCTTTAGATCCATCCCTACACTACTCTCCACTTTCAGCACAGAAATCTTCGATGAGGGGTAAGAAAGGGCTGAAGCAAGGTACAAAGATGGGGAGGAGAGGAGGTTCACAGTGAAAAGACACCAAATCAGGGGAATTTCTTCACTACAGCTCACCTTTGGTGAAACTTATCACTACTACATTCCTTTCTACCCAGGGGTTGCATCAGCAAACTAGAACTTAGTCCCCATGAAACCGGTGTACTTCTGGAGCAGTCACTCTGACAGTCTATTTATTGCTCAAGCCACCTCTCCAAAAGCTACACCACAGTCACAGAAAGAGGATAGCAATTTCCCCCATTAAACTAATCTGAACCTGATGCATGGAAGAAGCATATTCTTTCTAAAAGGCCTTTTTCTTGTCTGGAGTCAAGACAATATCCAAGTGCAGGTGAAAGACCTCCTATAGCTCATCAGGTGATCTGTTAAGTCACATTTCTTCCAAACTTATCCCTAATTTTGAGTAGTACCAACTACTTGCAACCTTCTAGGGTGAGTAGTGCTCTCACTTCTCCCACATCTGATTCTTGTTTCAAGAAGCAGTGAGCCAGAGCTCCGAGATGGCTTTCATTGACCTTCCCACATAACAAGCTCAATGCAAGACAGCACTGAGAAACAGACACAACAGGAAGGCTGTTGATTGCTTTAAAGAGAGAAAAGAAAAACCAAATACAGAAAGCTGAATACAAAGAAATCACTCTAGACATAACTTTCCTCTCCACACTGTGTTCTTGCAGCTCAGTTCCCTCTCCCATGTCTCTAGTTTAGAAAACAGTGATTTTGAAAGTGAGTGATTTTGAAAACTGAGTGATTTTTGTGGCCAACCTGTTCAGTTCCCTCCAGCCTCTAGTCTCAGCCTCTGTGTTTGGCTCTGTGTGTAAGGTTTCCACCACCATCAGGAAACATGTCTATTAAACAAGGTTTTCAAGCCTTCCTCCAACAGTGACCTGAGCCCTGGTTGAAGAAACATAATGTCCACCTCCAAGCATAATCATGCTGCTCACTCTGGTGACACACCTTCACCAAAATTTATTAGTGAGAATAAAAGGGTGAGACTCCTGGTTGTGCCTGAGTTTAAGGGTAGACAGATACTTCAGCACTGCAGTGTTCCTGGGAAGCTCCATGTTTGCCTGCAGTTGCCATGCTGGCTCTCAGCAATAACTAATTCACAAATAGTATACTCCCCCCTCCTTTATTTTCTCTCCCCACCCCCCCAGCAATAAAAAAAGGATTCACTGCATATTACACAAGTGTTTATGTTGGCAGACCTAGTGGGATGATGTGGGTAAAACAATGGCAGGGAGATGAGGGCTGGGGGGGAAAGCTGCAAACTCTCTACTCCTAGAGGCCTTTTCTCAGGAAAAAACTTCTAAGCACCTAGCAAAAATATAATCTACCTCTCAAAAATCCTCTTAGGTGGAAAGCTACATGTTATTGAATTGTTAAACCATGAAATAAAAGCAGTTTCACTATCTCAGTGCAGCCACACCAACTCAAATAACTTTCCATCCTTTTTATATTCATATCGTGTATTTCTGAGTACAACTATACTCAGCATCTAACTGCTGTCAGCTTGACAGATGCAAATGCAAGGTGAACTTTAGAAAAACTGCCTCTCCATCAAAACTGGTTTCTACTTTAGTGTTTCCTTTCTACTAACACTATATTAACTTCTGCAGCTTTGCACAGAAGCTACTTCAAGACCAGCAACATCTTTTTTGTCTGAAACATTTGTCCTTCCTATCCACAGTCTGTAAAGAATACATGTCGCTGGTACCACGTCTTCTACCATTATACAACTACAGGTTTCTTTGCCAAGAAATGCAGTCCCAGTAAAGGTCATTTGGTAAATATATATTTTTTACAGGGGCAGTGATGTAAAAATGGTATAGATTGAAGTAGCAGTTAGACTAATGGAAAACATGCCAGTGCACAAAAAATAATGTGATATTTACAATTCTTCAGCAAAAAGAAAGTTTTATTTCTGTTGAGAACAAAAAGGGACATAAGGACCTGCACACCTTATTTTAACGAGAAAAGCTTACACCTAAATTGCAGGTTTAATTCCACCAGTGCATGTAAAGAGTGAGATTGATAATGTAAAGTCTTTATCACTTTTTAATGTTGAAAGTGAAGTGCTAATGAAAGTTTAATATATATTATAAACATGATTAGGATATTAATAAATATTATGGTTGATTTCTCTACCATCTTCAACTGATAAGAGTTATAAGCAGTCTGCTAGTCTACTGAGTTTTATGAAAGCGTGTTATTTATGAAATCTCATATTAGTTTCTTATTAAAGTACTTTAAGAAACTTCAGCTTAATTCAATAGCTTTAACCAGAAAGTCATTCAAACTAAGGTATTTTAAACTCTAAATGCAATTTATTTAGCTGGGAATTAGACCTATATATCTTTTAGGCAGTGTAGAAAATCTCAGTCTATGCACCTGGGATCACTAGAAGGTAAGGATTTTTTTTATTTATTTATTTCAATGAGAAAAAAGATCCTTTTAAATTGGTTATCAAAAAAAACCCCTAAAAATCATTTGATATCACATTAAGAGAGAGCTGTTTAATACCATTGGTGAGTGTATTTCTAATCCCACATGTTTCAAATGGTTAAATCGAGTTTCTTTGGAGATTCAAACTAATTATTTTTCTTTAAAAAAAAAAATAAATAAATAAAATTGCATAAGCAATGCATTACTAAAATGTAACTAATTTAATAATATATGAAATTCATCTTAAGCAACTGAAAGTCCTTATCTGGCTAGTATAGTAGTATTTTTTATCAGTCCTTTTGCACAAAGATGAGATCTTTTGTAAATGTTTATCAAATTGTTTGTTTGCATTTGTCTCCACGTCTGAATGTAGCAAGGTTTTCCTCTCCACTTTAATATTAACTGTAAGAGAAGACTGCTTCTAATGTCTCTTTACAAGGTATTTTCTAAGTCGCACACTTATTCTTTTCTACTCTCTATGCTGTATGGAAAATATCTCATCAACATGACATTTCCTTTCCCAGCAGAAATTGCATAATTCTTCCTATTTTTTCACCTTCTTGTTTAATACATGCACACATATATTTTAAAGGCCATATTTGAGGGAAGCTATGAACTGTTAGCTTCGTTAACAGTTTAAGGTATTAAACGAACTATTACAGAGTTTTATTTAGCCAAGGACTAAAAGTACAAGTAGTTTGCTAAAACCAGTGTAATGCTGGTATGTTTTTATGGTATGTTTTATTGAGTCTGAAACCTGTACTGATCATAAACTCCAGTGTCTAATATTGAGAGCCTAACTCACACATTCAGAGGAAGTAAAACATTTCTGTTCTTGTAGAAATAAAATTCTTGCAGTTTTGTGTGCCTAATTGCACACTCTTGAGAAATACATTTTCCCTTATCCCTCTTTTGTCACAGTGGCAATTTGTGTTTCCCACCTTCAGATTTCTTTGTGAAAATATTTTCTTCTGTGGTATATGAAGGCCAAGGTAATTGAATCCTAAAAAAAATTGAACCATTTGGAGTTCTACAGGTTGGAAATTAGGTAGTTGTTCTTTTTCTTGTGTGTGTTTATGATTGACACTAATTTCTGAAGCAGTAAATTAAATTTTGTCCCTTATCATACCTCAGCCACACTAACCACAGTTCTGACTGGGCAATTCAGAACAAACTCACTGCAAGTGGCAAGGCTACACAGGTGTCACTAAACTTGCAATTTACAGCAGCAGTGAAGACCTGTGGATCCTTTATCTTTACCAGGGACCAGAATTTGAGATAATAATAGCTTTCTCCTGAGATTTTGGGATTTGCTGACTTGCCCTACTAGAAGTGAAACTCAGTGAGACAAAAACTGCAGTTCTGTGCTGCTGTTTTGTAATATGCCTTTGAAACATTTATTGTAGAGGATGCACAAAACCCCTCTGATAATTTTGTGCATTTCACTGTTTTGGGGTTCAATATAAGGTAACACTGGGATAATTACAACATGAAATTTTTTTTATTTTATTTTAATTTTTTCCCCAAATCTTCTCATTACCTTTCCTTGAAAAGAAATTGCAGATTCAATTCCTTTGATTTCAGGACAGCTGAAGTTAATTTCTGGCAGATTAGGGCATGTAAAATATGTTTTTTTGCAACTCTGGGTGTTCGTATAAAAAATAACTGAGGACAAGACATAAATGGCACAGCTGCATGGATGTGGCATACAAGGTGGATACGTAAATGCACACCTTTAGGCTGAAGATCCTTCTTTCAAGTCTATCAGGAAATTAAGGACAATTCTATACTGAAAAGACCACTTGGGAGCATGGTATTCATTGTCATTCATGACAAGCCTATGTACTGAAGATTCATATTTGGTAGACAGGATATTTTGTCCTTGGAAGGGGAGGGTTATAAATATTGTAGTGATGTCTACCTGACAGATTGCCTACATTACTGGACAAAGCCACAGTGAGACCATCAGTATCAATTCAAATCTTAAATGGTATTGAAGCAAAGTAAACACTCAACTAAGCACTGCAGCCTGTTGCCAAGATCAGTTATGTAGCCTCTATCACAACAGTTTCAAAGTCCTGGTGGAGAGGATGCTGAGCAGTTTCACCTGACATTGTAATCAAGCCAGCTTCAAGAAGGAGGTTGGATTAGATGATCTCCAAAGGTCAATTTGAGACTGACCAATTTTTTCCGTGATTCTCTGTTTTTACCAGGGAGACATTTCTCTGGAATGACACATTTACTCTGGGAAACTAAGGGGAGAGAGGGAGAGAGCTATAATGAGAAAAGGTTTGTTGGAATGTATTTTTTCCTTTATTCATCGTTCTATGACTAAACTTCTGTCTCAGTCTGTCTTTGCTGTTACCGTAGAGCTGATTTCAAAACAACAGAAAAAGAAAATTACCTGGGCCACTTCATTCAATACTTCTTAGCAAGACACTAAATATAATGCAATTAGTCTTTCACCCTAATCTACACAGCAGGAGAGTTGCCTGTTGATTGTTCCTGTGCAAAATATTCAGAAAGTTAAGAGGATAAGACTGTTCCATTCTACATCTGTACAGTTACTGGATCAAAAGAGATAAAATTAACTTTTTTTTTTTCTGATGCTGAACTTTCCCAAGGTAGACCTGAGATTATTGACTATGAATTGCAGTATCAGGATGATTTCTTGTGTATGTTATACCCATGCAGCATATTGCTTCGATGCCTGTAATACATACTAAGCAGGAACAGACAATAAATTGAAAATTTCTGGGAACAAGGAAAGGTGACTCTGAGCAAGACAACAGTGGAGTGCAAGCTTGTGTCTCTGTTACACTTACAGATAATCTGTGTTTTAAATTAATGGGCTAGACTAAGAGGTATCTGAGCCAGGGTGGGAAATGTATTTATAAGGATACATGCCTAACTCAAGACATGTGCTTGGCAAATTCAATAGCAAGATCGCGCTCCTCCAAAATAAGGATACTAGAATTTTCACAAGCACAGATATTCAGAACCAAGAGAAATCTGGGAGATAGGTCATGCAGACAGGTAAGTCTAAGCAAGATGTTAGTGACTCACCCACTCACCAGTTTTCTAGCACAATTTATTTTTCAGTATCAGTGGGCACTGGAACAGCTAATAACAACCAGCTAGCAAAATAGAACCAGGAGAGTGACAGTAAATACTAATGGCAATCAAACTTTACAGAAGTTTCTACCATGCAGTTCTACTTTTTTCTTTTTGGCCATTGTTGCAAGATAATGTAAATTTATTTTTGCTCAGACAACCTTCCTCAGTCATACAAACTAAAGGATACCATACTATATCTCTGCTTTCTACCTCACAGCTCTTGCTCTGATTTGGGACTTTTTTTCATTGTTGTTGGTTGGTTAGTTGGTTGGTTGGGGGTTTTTTAAGGGATAATTATAGCTACCATGGTTAGAGACCACCAGCTGGTCTAGAAGAGTGGAATTCCATTCAAATAAGTGAAAAACATCTTAGTTAAAACAGCCAATAGTATTTTTCCTGTTATTTTGTGACATTTTAGATAGTTCCTCCTGATTTAAAAAATGTCTAGATTTTGGAGACAAATAGCTCTTCCAAACTGTGTGATGTACAACTTTTAGTCTCCAAGTCCTTGGTAGTCAGGAAATCTGACTATCCTGAAAGTGCTTTTGTAATAGGTGGAGTACTTTAATGTGTTGTTTATATCAATTAAATGGCTGTATTAGAAAAAGCCTATGTTATTCCTAGTTCTCTTCAGGTGAGATTCTCTGAGGCATTGAAGAGTGCTATCTTACTATTCCCCATCTTTTAATATTCCTATTACAAACAATCACAAAATATATAGTATAGCACTTCACTCTCAGGTGACATGCACTCTTGACCTTGTCTGTACTCTGTCTACAGTTTCCCTCATGAGGTGCATAGCTCTTTTCTACGCTATGTATAACCTATTTTTTTGTTATGTTTTTACAAATCATCTCTAGTAATTTTTCCACATATATATACACAAAATATATAAATAGCTCCCACAATATTTGTGTTTACTTTTAAACCTGCAGATGGCAGGTGCTAGATAAAGACTATTTTACAACAACAAAGAAATACTCACAGGCAGCAGCGTGTAAAAAAATTTCAGCACTTAGGTGCTGAATGCTTAATATATACTTAGGTATTTTCAGTTTGTCAGCATTATTTCTGCATCTCCTACTCTTATGTCTTTGGTATTAATTACATTTAAAATAGTGATGTGCATTGTTGCGAACATCTCTCAAAACCCTTCAGAGGGAAGCAGCCAAAATAGGCTGCTGGTATTGTCACAACTCCATAAGGCAGATGTGCAAGATACTCTTACATAATAGTAACATAAGTCCGAGGAGAACAGAAAGCTTGGGAAGTATCCACAAACAACAGGTAGACAGGCCTTTTGTAAAACAGCAAGACGAATTTGACAGCTGAATTTCCTGCTCAGAGCACCTGAGGTGCTAAGATTGCATTCATGGTGAAATAAGAGTATTGATTGCAGCAGAGGAAGAGGTAAAATGTAGAGCCACTACCCGACAATCTGTTACACAGTCTGATTTACTTGCCAGAAAATGAGGCTTTTATTTTCCTTCCTTTGTCAATGCAACACTATCAATATTGTAGGCATCATCAGGAGGGGGTGGATTTCTAAACAAGCAAAAAGAATGAAAACCTGCAGTACACTGCTGTAGCTCAGGCTGTCAGACTGTGTCTCTGAGGCTGCAGTCATGTGAATAGAGACATAATACTGTTACCAAAGTCTTGTGTAAAACACCATCTTCCTTTGGACAGCAGTATGGATGGGCAATTTTGTTCACAATTTGTTTTTCACTTTCATGATTTTTCTGTTTTCCTATAACTTCTTAAAGTCATACTTCTAAAAGTGTTACTCTATTTAGCAGGGCTCCCACTTGCAGTGGGAGTAAACGTCTGAAGATAGACCTGAGACTCTTATTTTCTAGACCCAGGCTGTTGCCTGAGTGGTATACATCAGAGTACAAAGCTTTTATTTGCCCTATTTATATATTATCATATTCTGCATTATCTGGATAAACAAATCTGTCAATGCATCATTGGGGGAAGGCTGGTAATATGGTCACCTTTCATCCAAGGAATTTTAAAATTCCTTCTAGAGATTAAGAAGAAGTTTAAAACAGAATAAAACTTTGATTCCAAATCTTCATTTCATATTCTCAGAATTATACTCAGAATTGAGTATAATTGATCACAGCTAGTAACTTAAAGATTCATCATTGCAGTTGGAAGACTGCTGTCTCAGTAAAGTTGCCTTGAAAATAAAATCCATTAACTTTCATATTTTTAAATATGATGAAACAATGCATTGGGTCAGAAGACATGTATGTCCATGCTCATTATCAGTCAGCTGTTAGGGGCTGACCCTTTGGAAAAGAGTAGAAGCAAAAGAACAAATATGGAATGATCTTTCCCTCAGAAAAATCCTCCTGGCTCTGGAAGTTAAGGGATTTTTGAAGTGGAAGGTGCATCTGAACTGTAACACTCACCAATCCATGACACAACTGTCCTCTGCGAATTTGTTTAAACCTTTTCTAATTTATGGAGCTTTTTTTCCTTCCCAATATCCTGTAGCAATTAATTCTACTGTTAAATGTTGAAGTGTGTGAAAAGGTATTCCATGCATTCTTTTAATGCCATACAGTAGTGCTAGATCAAGAAGACTGCACCCTTTCCTGATCTTGTTAAAAATAGGCAGAGAGAATCAGAGCGTAAAAGTGCAAAAACTCATGGCTGAGATTTTTTTTTTTTTTTAAAGAAAGAAAATTGAAATGAAAATAAAAATTATTACAACAGTAATAATGGAATATAGAGATCAGTGATGCATAATGCATGATTGCTCACCACCTGCTGACCAATGCCCAGCCTGGTCCCCAGCCAGTGATCCCAGAACAGAGACAGTCCTGAAACCAAAACTGCAATTCTGGAAGAGCTAGAGAAACCAAGAGATCCTCCAGATCTGGCCATCCCTCATTAATATACTGAAAATAACATTCTATGATATGGAATATCCCACTGGTGCATCCAAATGCCAGTTTGGGTTCACTAATTACTATGCTCGCCCTGAGTCTCTTCTGAACCTGTAGAGTAGCAAAACAAGGAAAGTTGGAACATCCTTGATTATCTTAGTAATAACTAAAAACATCAGTACATTATCAACATTCTTCTCATAACAAATCCCATACTCAACCAAAGCACAGCACTTTTCTAGCTACTAAGAAGAAAATTAGTTCTGTCCTAGTGTCACATGGAGTTACCTGGCAATATACCCAGATTCAGACTTCTTTTCTGTCAACTTATTTTCAGAATATCTCCAGCAGTGGAGGAAGCTCTTAGTCACAGGATTAACATAAAGCTTCACCAATAGTATTTGTACTGAAAACTGCTCATTCCATTCATATCAAAATCTACTCTTTCTGTCTGTTTTAACTCTGGTTATTAGTTATTATGCCATTAATAGTTCTCTTAGACTCTGTATTTTAGGTCTGTGTTTTCATTCAGAACATTTCATTCATGAAAAAAAAAAAAGTTATACAAGGAATCAATATAAAATAATATTGGTTTATTATTGACACTTCATAAGAATGGTTTTATCTTTGATAATGCAACCTTTCATGCACATGTAGTAAATATCTGCAAAAAATAGTTGTTTAAAATTAACATTATAATTGATGACATTATGAAAAATTGTTAGTACTGTGTTTTTGATCCAGGACTTTCTTTCAGAGAGAGAAAGATTATTTCTGTTGACTCATGGGCCTTGACAATGGAAGTTCACAAATACATTGAAACTTTTGAATACCTTGAAGAACAGAAAAGTCTATGCATTGGACTTCCATTACAGCTGGCCAGAAAAAAAACAAACAACAAAACACAACAAAGATCTCACTAGTTTACTTAAACATCGAAAAGCAATATCTCAGTCAGCTTACATTGATCACTTAGGAATTAAATGTCAGAAAACACAGCAAAGTTATATAAAGACACTTCTATTAAAAGGTAACGTGTGATCAGTAACAATCAATGATCACTAACAATCTCCTCCCAACCAGAGGAGGTCTTCCATTACTCTAGCATGCATATAGAAATTTACAATAACAGGTTACGGTGTGTAGTATAGCACTGGTTATAGGGACAGAGTCCACACTATCCTCAGCCTCATCCTTGGTAATGCAGTACTCTACTCCATCAATAAGATCATCCATTACTCACACCAACTGATAAATGCAAGCAGGTCAACTTCAAAGTGATTGTCCTTAGACTTCATTTAACTTTGAAATGTTCTGCATCTATTTCCAGCCCAAAGAGTCTGTATTCATGAAAACATGCTTATTTTTCCCAGCTGTATCAGAGAGTCAAAAAAAGACATTTCATTTGTCTCTAAACCTTGCTAGTAAATCTCTGCATGTTCTCACTTGGTTGTAACAGTCTTAATTAAAAATAATGGTAGTGAAAGTATAAAGTCTTTGATTTTACAGCCATGAAGTATCATAATTTTTCTCATGCTGAATTTTAAAAGGTAGAAGGTTTGTACCACCACATAGATAGAGACATCCTTGGAAGTCAGCTAGCTTACAGCTCAAGGCAGGATGAGCCAACAGTTTTACTGCAGTCTTTTACTGCAGTTAGAAGTTTGGTCTAACGTGATGGAGACTGCACAGTTCCCCACACAATCTATTTTGACTTAATTTCATATATATAGTAAAGAAATCGAAAACACTTTGAAAACATCCAGGTTTTATGTTTGGACCTTACCAGTACACTCATTTCAAAATGGTATTGCGTGTGGATGTTGGTTATTTTTGGTTTTCATGTCTTGGCCTGAGCAAAGAAAGAGTTGGAAATTCCTAGTCTTTTAGATTG
The DNA here is from genome assembly GCF_000700745.2 of Antrostomus carolinensis. Taxonomy (NCBI): domain Eukaryota; kingdom Metazoa; phylum Chordata; class Aves; order Caprimulgiformes; family Caprimulgidae; genus Antrostomus; species Antrostomus carolinensis. Next base: position 29,594 of record NW_010329311.1, on the reverse strand, counting down.
ACTCTCGAAATCAGATACAAAAAGTTAACTACAAGTCAAAAGCCTGTCCCAGGTGCCCCATTTCCTCTCTCTGCCCTGTATTAGGCTAAGAAATCTAGCTAGGAACTTTTTATGAATATAGGGATGTTGGGTTATTATTACATAATGTAGTTGCTGTATCACTTGTATTCTCCTGTGCCTTCCCTAGTCTAATACTGTCAAGGAACCACTACAAACTACATACAGAGGAATTCAGTGAAACAACATCACTTACCCACCTACTTAAAAAGCACTGTAAATGGCAAAATATATTTTTGTGAGGAATGATTGCTGTAATGACCTGTGACTGTAGTTTGCAAATCAGGTCCCATTCTTAAAAATTGGAGATGAGCTTTCCAAAACTATATTAGGCTTTTCATCTAAACTCCCCAGGTGTGTTCAAGGCAGAAGAAAATAAGGTGTAGTAAAATAAGACTCACCAAGTGTATGTCTACTTATTTCTGGTTATTTTCTTAACCCATACTGCAAGAACCATACAGCAATTGATTACAGAAAGTGGACATTGTTTATAAAACACATTGGTGTAGTTAGACAAGTCTTCTGAATCAGTCCTTTACTTCACAGTTTAATTCCATCCTAGATTTCTTTTTCCAGTTAACAGTCCCCTCATTCAAAAACTTCCTTTTTTATTTCATGAAAGGTAAGGGCTGCAGATGATAACAGTAACTCATACTTGATGATCTTTACTTAATCAATATAATCTACATGTTGTTTACTCTTCTTTGTTCTCCGTGTTTGTTTTGCTGCTTGATATGCATGATATTTTCATGCATAATAGTGAGCAAAGGGTTTGTAATGATCTGAGTTTAAATCATGAAGTAGTGAATAGTTCATTTTAGGGAATTTTTAAGTGAAGTACTCTGGATAATTATTATTTTTTTAATGAAAACTTATGTCATCTCATCTTTTCAAGTGCTCAAATTCCTTTCATGTCAAATGTATTCTGTTAGAAATTATAATTCATGGTTGTCATCAATATGAAAATACACTGAAAACTCTGGTTAATACAGGTGATTACAGTCATTCAGTAGCTGACTCCAATGAAGTTAGGAGCATTTGCATCAGCTGAAAAGTCCCTTTTCCTGCATTCAGTGCAGTAATGCAACAGAGCATGCTGGAAAATGGCATAAGGCAAAAAATAAAAATATCCCTTGATTTATGAATCTCTGAAAAACATACTTTTACACCACAGAAGTTTTTTGATTTAGGCTATTAGGTTGCAGATGGTTTATTCTTTTATATTTAGGCCTTCAAATGTTCTGGAATTGTTAATTTTTATTGGTTACCATGACCATGAGGAAATGGTTGATAAGAGCGCAACCCAGTCATTTGCCTCAGGAGGGGCGGAAAGCTTTTGTTGGATTTGTTTTGGAAGGCTAGGGGGGAGATTTTCAAGTTAATTCCTTCTTCAAAAGACATACTGCAGAGCTACGCCATTTATATTTATGTCTTCTGTGGAGTTTTATCTAGGTGCATTTAGGAGGGAGGAGTGTACTCATAAATATCCTGAGCAAGATGTAATTTCTGCATTTGTTGCAAGTCCCTGGGAGGTCAGTAAAAATGTTTAAAAACCTGAATCTGTTATGGATATATCACACATCAGGAGTCCTGACGAGGTCTGGACAAAATGAGCCAATAATCATGACCGCATATAATATAGCTGGGACACAAATTCTGATCAGACTGGCTGGAAAAGAACTCAAGACTCCACAGATGGACAAACAAATATATTTCATCTGGTTCAACGTGAAAAAATGTAATCAACTATTCAGCTGTCTGAACCTCTCATATCTAATTCAGTATCATGTACTCTGCTAAATTTCCATTCAGATCTGAGGATAAGCCCTGTGTGTCACCCACTGTTCTCATTACAATTGACAAATATTGGATGTTCTTTACTGAGAAAGGCATAGGATTTTCATTTATTTATTTATTTATTTATTTATTTATTTATTTATTTATTAGGAACACAGAGCTGCCACATTCTGGAAAGAAAAAACTCTTGGGAACATGGCTTACAAGAAACAGTGGAGCCCATGGAAAAAAGCTGCTGAATAAAAACAGTATCTAAGGTTCAGGAAGTATTCAAACATAGATCCTTTTTTTCCTTCTCTCTCTCTCCTTATTCCTCTTACTCTTTTTACTTCCTTTCAAGAGCCCTGCTGACTGCAACTATGATTGTTGAAGTGAGGCAAAATTAGTGAAATTATGGCTCTTCTCCAAAAAGGAAGACATAAAACATTTTCTTGTAACTGTAATCTTTTGCTGGAAAGGCAAGCATCTGAATGATGTCCCTATGTAAGTTCTGACAGCAGCTCCTAATATGCATCAGCCTCCAGCTGCAGGGCCTGGACAGCATCTTTGTCAGCAGAGGCAGAGCATGGGCAGCTCTAGAGAATGGGCTGAATGTCCTTTGGCAGAAGTTATAGCAGTGGGCTATGATAGGAGAATGAGTTTCCCTGTTCTAGAGCACTTCTAGGCTTTTTCTGAACACAGACCTGGGGAATTTGTTTGTTTTATTAGTTAAAATAATGTCTTCTTCTTGGCCGTGGACTGAAATGGAGGATTTAATATGGGTTATGTAAAAAGTATTTCTCACTTATGTCTGTTCCTCTAGGATTAGTGTTTAAAACACATTTTCTCCTCTTTGATGTGCAACCTCATTTTCTCTTTTCAGAGCTGTTAAATACGCATATTGTCATCAAGAAATATATATTTAGTAAACTTTCTTTTGAAAACATTTTTCTCCCACAAGTCTAAATGACATATTGCAGTCTCTTAAATGCATTTTGTTGCAGTTTGAAAAGAGTTATTATTCATCCCCTTTGGGAATCTTAAACCATGGTCTACGAAGCAAAAAATGGTTTTCATGAGCAAAAATATTAAAGATTTTTGTAGTTCTACTAAAGGTCACTGCCACAGAAAAGAGGGGTTGGGACTTATTTCCATTTTCTACATGAACTCACAAAGCCTGTCTGGCTGCAATACAGACTTGGAAGGTGTGCTTCTTCCTAAATTGACAGTCTGCTCATTCTGCTGGTTATGTTGGGAGAGCAGGTATGAGGCAGACTAGCCTCACTTACACCTCTTACACCTCTGCCTTAGGTTATGTCAATATTTTTCCTGATCCTCAAAGCCTCACACACTTGATATAGCATTCACCCTTTGCTATGGGGAGTGGTTTTCCTGACACCCTTTCTCAAACCTTCTACTAAGGTTTTGGGACAGCTACAAGGTGAACATTGGTTTTACTTTCCTGAACTCCAAGAACAAATTGATCCATTCCCACTCCCTTGCCCCAGACGTAAACTCAAATGTATGGTGAGGCAATATCCCAGCTGTGTCCTAAACACACATCCAGCCTTAGCATCTTAACTCATGTAAGTACATCCACAGTTAAACTTACTGTGTATGCTTTGGCTTGAGTCTTTAACTGAGTAATTATCATGATGCTTTATTTCTTCATCAGTTGCAGTGCCATCACTAATTGTAGCCTACCATGGCTACAGTGCTTTATACTATTCTATATTATCTGTATCTCTGACTCACTAGAAAGTCAGCTAATGCAAGGAAGCATTCCAAGTGAACTGGACTGTCCTTTACTAAACCTCTGTAAGCAGAGATTTTCAAGGGCTGTTGCTAACTCCAGTTAATTTTTTCTGTTTACTTCTGCTTCTAACTTTTAATCTGCTCCTTTCAGCAGAACAGCTTGCAAAGCTTTGTGTGTACTGTGATTCCTTGTTGATTTAAATTAATACTCAATGGGGTTTAAGAGGCATGCTGGCCTTGTTAATGTGGGCACACTGGGTGCATGACTAATTTAGGAAATGAAGACATTTATGTTCCTGGACATATCAGTGCTAGAACTGAAAGTTCTCCAGGACTGAAAAAGCACCTACCTTACTTGTTTAGTTACCTAGACATTGTTTATCTCTGCATGAACATATATTACAAATTCTTCTTCATTGTATGGGATTTGTCCTTGCCCATACTTATTCCTCCAAGAAAGTCTCAGCTGGATCAGATATTATAGAGAGTTTTCAGAGAGAAAGGGAAGAAATTGTGTGTGCACAGGTGCCAGTGATGAATGAATTGATAGTTTTGGGGGAAAATTGTCACTCAGAAAGGTTAAGAGAATCAAAAGTACCCTTTAATCCACCTGAAAAGTGTGTCATAGTTTGTAAGCATACCAAATGTACAACTACAGATATACCTTTTATGAAAACCATATGCAAAAAAAGATTATCATTATTTTTCCATTAATATAATGAACAGTGGGAAACTTGGAAAAATAATTACTTTCTCCAGTTACCTAGCCCACCAAAAAGAAGTTATTTGCTATTTTTTAATAATAATTGTATTTGTTGAAGTGTTGCATAGTGCTTATTGACTGAATTTGCTCATTGGGAACCATATTATTTCTCTAAAAAAGAGAAAGACAAGGATTTTTACCAAAGTAATTTATTTTATTTTAGTTGGGTAGCAATGACACTATCATGTCAGTCAGTATAAATAGAATGAGTGAAAATGCAGCTGGATTTGTATTATACATTCCATGAGCTCAGAAAAGTGAACAGGGCAATTGTGACTTTCATAATGATCTCCTGTGTTAAAATAATGTAAGAAGAAAATTTTAGCTCAATATTTTTAAAACCTATTCCTAAAGTATTATATGAAAAGTTAATGTATAAATTAGAGTAATTAGGACCACTACAGACAAAGAACATTATACAGATTTTGTAGCTGCTTACTTCTCATTTCTCCTAATAACATATTTCCTTCCTTTTATGGATGTTTCAAGGCTTTTGACCACTTTTTACTAGTCATAATCTAATATTCTTATGAGGTTCATCATTCATACATTTATCTTTGCAGTAGGATCGGACAATGGCTATACCTATTTCTGTATTCATGTATTTCATGACTGGTTGATGGATTTACAATAATTCAGACTGATTCAAGGTCATTTTCACTAAAGCTGTTCAATATCAGAATGCCTCTTGTTTTGCCTCCAGTACTTTGTTATGGAGAGAATATCAGGTTCTATCTTTTTTGACATAGAGGTCCTGTAACAGACTAAATTTCTGTTAAATCCAGATATCAACCCATGGTACAATTTATGCCCTGAAAATGTATTTCTGAAAGTATAAGTGACCCAGTTATAATTTTATTGCTTGTATCATTTGCTGCAGATGTCACAGTTTTCCAAGTATTACAAGACATTTAACAATGCATGATGCTGGAGTGCTATAGCACTTATGAAGACTTCATACGTGAATTCAGCAGAAGTCCTTAACTATCTGGAAGCAGAGATTAGTATAATCATCTGACATATTTAGCCAGACAGTTAAATTTTGTTCAAATGAGAGAAAATGTAACCTGCTGTACGACTTAATACTATGGAAATACAAAACTTAACCTCACACCTACCCACAGAGCTGCCTTCCTCCACTCACACTGCCCCATGCCTTATTCCCTTACTTTTTGTTTTGGGGTTAATTTTGTCAGATTCAGAACAACCTTTGTAAAAGTCATAGAGCATCTTCTTACCTTAGGCAGAAGACTAATCCTCCCTGATTTTGATTCAAATTCTTAAAACAGGCCCATCTCGAGGGCACAATTCAGCAGCCTCATCTGACCCCTACAGTGAAGTAGTTATGGTATCCTTTTCCATCACAGTGGGAACACTACCAGGAAAATAAACCTGTATTCTTTAGGACAGATACAACTGCCAAAATTATACATTAATTCATTGAATGGTCAACATGGGTAGAAGTCTGCACTGCCTGGTAGTCAGTGTGGCATCCAAAACTAAACTCTTCGTGTGTCATCTTCCATGCAGACATGGTGATTCAGTTGCTTAATCACAAACAAGTGATATATAAGGAAGTTAGTTCCTGCCTGCCAGGAGGCTTCTTTGAAACACATTGTCTTTTAACAGAACCCTGTTTGCAGAAGAGATGGTGGACAGCAGAATAGCAATGAAAGTTTACAAACATCCATATATAACAGATATATTTTTGAACAGCTGCTGTCAGGCAAAGCTATGTTGTAGGCAGTTAGAGTAACTCAGATGCTAGAGACCATGTTACTAAGAACCACGCTGAGCTCCTGGGCTAGACATTGCTGATAATTTCCAATTAAGCCCCACTTGCTGCTCTCACTGCCTTTTACCTTCAGAGAATCACTACACACGCTCAGCTTGCTAGTGACTCCTCTTCCTCCTCTCTCACACCTGCAGGGTTTGACCCACAGCTGGGAGCTATGAATGCATCAGCCTACTTACCCTGGGTGGGCTTGGGGTCCCTCTTACAGGAAACAGTCCTTCATGAACTTCTCCACATAGGCTGAAGTTCTTCACAAACTGCTTTAGCATGGGTCCTTTCCATGGGGTGCAGTCCTTCAGGAACAGGCTGCTCTGGCGTGGTGTCCCCCACAGGGTCACAAGTCCTGCCAGCAAACCTGCTCCAGCCTGGGCTCCTCTCTCCACAGGGCCACAGGTCCTGACAGGAACCTGCTCCAGCATGGGCTTCCCACGGGGTCACAGCCTCCTTCGGGCATCCACCTGCTCCAGCGTGGGCTCCTCCATGGGCTGCAGGGGGACAGCCTGCCTCACCATAGTTTTCACCATGGGTTGGAAGGGAATTTCTCCTCCAGAGCCTGGAGCACCTCCTCCCTCTTCTTCTTCATTGACCTTGGTGTCTGCAGAGCTGTTTTCTCTCACTTATTCACACTTCTCTCTCTGGCTACAATTGCAGTTTTCTTTTTCCGCTTGCTAAGTATGATATCCCAGAGGTGCTACCACCATAACTCATGGGCTCAGCCTTGGTCAACGGCAAGTCCATCTTAGAGCTGACTGGCATTGGCTCCATCAGATGTGGGGGAAGCTTCTGGCACCTTCTCACAGAAGCTACCCCTGCAGCCCTCTTGCTACAAAAACCTTGCCACACAAACCCAATACATGGTGTTTCTCCTTTTTATTTCTTTGTTAACAGGGAATTATGAGCAAGAACCATTTCTGTTTGTGATTCAGTTTAAAAGTTTCACAGATGCAGCATCTTTACCAATACCGCATTGTCCCATTTTTCTCATTTGGAAACTGGATTACATTGAACTCTTAGACACCATAGTGGGCCTTAAGTCCATTGCACTGGCCTTCCTTGCACTGGCTGATGACAGAAGTATTCCAATATCAGTACCTTCAAACACCACATTACCAGTCTGCCAGAAGACTGCAAAATTTTAGCACCAAGGGTTAGAGTTTCTTCTCAAAACTAAGAACAGAAAAATCATGTGGTTAGAAAATATGACCCATGTAATATTAATCTTACATTTCAGCTAGAGGATTCAGTTTTACTTTTCTCTTTTGAGACCAATGAGGCTGAAGCACAAAACTATGTGTGTTCAACAAAAACATGAGGCTGATGAGAGAGAACAGGCAAGGAGAGATAGCAGTTAAAGGAGCAGAAAATAAATTAAAGAATCACTTGCAGCTGGCTATATAGGGACACCAAGAATGCATTTGCTCCATTACTGGTAGAGCAAATCCTCATCTGCCAGCCTCTATTTTAGGATGCTCTTGGTTCAGTGTAGAATTATTTCTTTTCCTTTATTTCATTCTTCAATTCATAGAAAATTTAGCTCTAAGACCTAAAGGCACTAGGCAAGACAGGAGCCCTATCTGATATGCCATGCATTGCACATAGCACAGAGAAAATCACTGCCTGAAATAAATTTACAGTCTTAATAGCTTTTTAAACAAAACAATTTCTATGTGAAGTGCTTTCTATGTCACAGAGAGATGTGTATAGAAATGTCAATGTGAGAAGATAGCTAGTTTTAAGAATGGAAAGAGTATAGATGTGAAAGGAAGAGTACTGACCAAGTTCACAAGTGACTACATTATTAAATTTGACAGATGTCCAAACCCTGAATTGTGAAAGTTTTACCCATCTCCAAATCAGTTCATTGCAAATCAGTTTGGTGCCCGAGGCTTTACACTGTTGGTTTAATGCTCGAGAAAATTTGTTGGCAGAGCTGAGAACTATTAGTAGCTCTCACTTTAATTGCTGCCTTTCATTCTTACTTGTTAAAAAACAACCGCAGTGACTACAGTTAAAAAAAAAAAAAAACAAAAAAAAAAACACACACAGAGCAAAAACATGGGCAAGTAATTACAAACATCAAATGCTATAGTGACTCCAAGTGGTCAAATGCTAACTTTCATGCTGCAAGTACAAGGCTGAGTCTGTTTTGACACTTCTCATCTCTTTCTCATTCTACCATTCCTTCCTTCTCCATGTCACTCAATGTCAGTGTCAGTATTCAAATATATTTTTCACAGAAGCACATAACTTTTCCTACATAAATCATTAATAAAACTCTAGCTCTCTCTCTCAAAAAAAAAAAAAAAAAAAAATCTCGAATTTTTTTCCTGTTAAAGAGGAAAAAGTTTTCAGGTTTAGTATTCCCCAGCAGGTCCCTTTGTTCCTGTTTCTACCACATGTTAGAAAATGGTGACACAATTCACTGAGAGTATGACCCTAAATAAAAACTGTTGAGGACCTTTTTTTTAAAAAAAAAAAAAATAAAAAAGAGAGAGAGAGACGACAATTTGAGAAGTGTCTGTTACCCCTCCCTCAAATGATTTAAAGACATGAATACTCTTGTGACAGAAAGGACTGCAAAGGAAATTCATAATTTGCCTTAAGGTCTTAGGTGCACTAGTTTTATTAAGAGCTTCTCTTCACTCAAACTTTTGTTTGTGCAGACACCCAAAAATGATCAATCACAATGCATACGCACACAACGTGGCTTCCCACCCATGTAATAATGCTCCTGTACTCTTAGGTCTATTTTAGTTCAGTCACTCAGAGGCATTATTTTCTCCATATTTAGAACTAGTACCAATAGAACATCAATACTCAGATATGAAAAAAAAAAAAGTTTTTACTTGGTAGTCTTATTATGTACATAATATTTGATTTCATGATGCTACTATTTTTGTTGGCATTATTATTGCACCTCCACAACTGTTTACCCACATACGTCTCAGTTTCCTGTGATATATACCTTCCCCAGCTACTGTGATAGTAGCTATGTCACACATGACACAGCCTAATAAAAAATCATTCTGATTTCCAGGGCTTACAGTGGACAGATCCAGCAATGTATTCCCAATTAAGAACAAGACTCTGCCACACATTTTAACTCCATAAATACACTTGTTGTATACAGACTTGATATTACTCAGATGCTAATTGAGAAAAGTAATTAGAACTCATTAATTAAGTGCACAGAGTCAAACAAATACTTTAGAAATCTAGCTGCTACTGTAAAAAAATTAAGTATTACTAATTATAAATACATTGACATATTAAGCCACTTAAATATCTAGAGAATAATGGAAGAAATTCTTGTATTACTGTGCAGGAACTGCAAGTCCATTGGCATGGAATTACTAGCCCAAAGACTTTAACTTATTAAATTAAGTTCTAGGAGATGCTGTATGTACATAAATTACCATTGGAAGTCTTGATTTCTTTTATTGATATGGGAAATTATTTGAGATTAAAATGGAGGATCTCATACGTTTGCTGCCAGAAAAGTTTTCTTCTGGGAAATAGCCATTCCACATAGACTGAAGAAACAAAAAAATAAACCAACAACAAAAAAGAAAAACAGATATCTTGTCTTTATACTCCATATTTAATGGGAAAATTAAGTTGTTTTATCAAGTTACTGTTGCTCTTGTCATACAAATTGAGAAGAATCTGAATTACAAAAACACATCTTCAGCAAAACTATGTGGCTTGCTATCAATCTTCACTTCCTTTGCCTGGGGAATAATCCCATATTTATTCTGCAAGTTAATAAGGTGACAGACAGCAAGGCAAAGTTCTGAGTAGAGACTTATAAGATTGACCGAAGAGATATTGCAGGTTCAGAAGAGTTATTTTAACATTCTGAATAATGGATAATTTCTATCCTTGCCTGAAGATTAAAGGCTTTAGAGTGTAGTTTAAGCAGTGAGAGGATATATTTCACTTTCTTTTTCTTTTTTTTTTTTAGTGCATTAACTAAGATAATAATTTAAATGTTTGTTTTTCCCAAGATGCCAGTGCCTGGCTGTAGTAGGTTAGGCAACCTACTTAAATCAGAGATGACAAAAAAGAAAAAGAGTGCTTTTAAAACACTAGTCTTTTAAAACATAGAGATTATGAAGCTAAAAATGTGTAAGGTAAACAGGAAAAATTCTCAATTTGTTGAATTTTTTAACAGAGGAACGCTACAGAGATCTTCTCTGCATTAACTGGATAAATTTAGATGAATAAACAAGATTTCACAACTGAGCAGTTCCCCGTGCTTCATGGTAACAGCTTCCATGCTGCTGTGAGCATGTTGAGAGTGCAATGCCATTAGATTGAGCTCAGTTTGGAAAGATTTAGGAATAAGCTCTCCTTATCCTACTTTTCTGTTTGGTAAAAGCAGTCTTAAAGAAAGGAAATGGAAATAAACCATCATTCTCATGTAATTTCATCCTATATGTAGACAAAGTTTAGAATTCCCCAAATTTTCTTAAAAGTTATATGCGTCTAGTTTTACCTCATTTCTCTTCCAACACAACTTCCTCCAGAGAAAAAAATTCCTTTCCATGTTGGCAATCATCACTTTTGTATCATGACTGAATGTGAGTTTATCTGGTTTTTATTAAACAGGAGAAGGTTGACTTGCATGAGTTTTTAAGCAAACAAGAAAAAAAGTTCTAAATTCATTATGGTTATGTGACCAAATTCTGCGCCTGTGCTTGAGTCACACTGTAATAAATGTCAACACCAGACATACAGTGATTTTCAAACACAGAACTGCATCTGGTCACGAGATGAAAAGTTTGTTTCCTGTCTAGTAGACCTGGATTTCACAAGCTGGAATTCAGATAAGAAATATCTACAGCATATATTAAAAGGATTCTTAACAAAACTTTCATCCTTAAGTAACAACTGTATTTCTAACTGTGAAAGGGCTTCAAAGCATACTAGCTTGAAACCATGTCAAAACAGCAGCCTGCAAGTGGAATGATGATAGAATCATAGAATGGTTAGGGTGGGAAGGGACCTTTGAAGGTCAGGTAGTCCAAAGCCTCTCCAGTAAGCAGGGATGTCTTCTGTTGGCACTTTAAGAGCCTAAGCTGCAAGCGGCTTCAGCCTTGAGCAATTAAGTCCTGACTTCGAGTGAAAAAAATAGAATAGAATAAAATTTGGGAGAAAGAATGCAAGAAACAAGATAAGAAGTTTCTTACATAACTAGTCAGAAGTAAAAAGAATGCCTCATGAACAGGTGGATTTATCCAATCAAGTATTGTAACCAGGCGTGTGAACAGTAGCTTTTAGCCAATGAAGAGTTGTGTGTGTATGTGTGTGTGTGTGTGTGTGTGTGTGTGTTGGCACATTAAGAGTATATAAGTAGTCATATAAGCAGTAATAAAGGTCTCCGGTAGAATTCACATTGAATCGTGTGTGGAGTCCATGGGTAAATCCCTTTCGGCAGTCTCCAACTAATCAGGTTGCTCAGAACTCCATCCAATCTGACCTTAAATGTTTCCAGGGATGGGGTTTCTACCACCTCCCTGGGGAACAGGTTCCAGTGTTTCACCACCCTCATTGTAAAAAAATTCTTCTTTATATCTAATCTAAATCTCCCCTCTTTTAAAACCATTACCCCTTATCCTACTACTACAGGTCTTGCTGAAAAGTCTTTACCCATCTTTCTTATAGGCCCTGTTAAAGTATTGGAAGGCCACAAGAAAGTCTCCTTGGAGCCTTCTCTTCTCCAGGCTAAACAACCCCAGCTCTCTTAGCTTTTCTTCATAGGAGAGCTGTCCCACCTCTCTGATCATCTTTGTGACCCTCCTCTGGACCCACTCCAACAGGTCCATTTCTTTTCTGTGGTGTGGACCCCAGAGCTGGGCCCAGTACTCCAGGTGGGGTCTCACAAGAGAAGAGTAGGGGGGCAGAACCTCCCTCAACTTGCTGGACACACTTATTTAAATGCAGCCCAGGATATGGTTGGCCTTCTGGGCTGTGAACACACATTGCCAGTTCATGTCCAGCTTTTCATCCCCGAGTACCTCCAAGTCCTTCTCTGCAGAGCTGCTCTCAATCCCTTTATGTCCCAGCCTGTATTGATACTGGGCATCTCCCCGATCAAGGTGCAGGACCTTGCACTTGGCCCTGATGAACCTCATGGCTTCACATGGGGCCCACTTCTCAAGCTTGTCCAGGTCCCTCTGGATGGTGTCCCATCCCTCAGGCATGTCAACTGCACCACTCAGCTTGATGTTCTCTGTAAACTTGCTGAGGGTACAGTCACACTTACTGCCATGGATGAAGATATTAAACAGTACTTGTCCCAGTAAGGACCCTGACCAACACCACTTGTCATCGATCTCCATCTGGACAATGAGCCACTGATCACTACCCTCTGGATGTGACCATATCACCAAGTCCTCATCCACCAATGAGAACCTGAACAGTTCCCAGACTCTGTCCAGAACAAATCCAACTGCCCTCTCTGAGGTCCATGGGTATATGACGATCCTCAGCCCAGCATCAGAAATGCAGCAGAACTGTAATGCTCACGAGCTCCCAGCTTGAACTGTCCCTCCCCAGTTTACAAGTGCCTTAACTCAGCTGTGTCATAGCAGTACTACACACTGCCCGTGCTGGATAGTGCCACGGTGATGGTAATAAAAACTAAGGAATTGCAGAAGCTTTTCCAGCCTGAAAGTTGTCCTTAGCCTCCCCAACCCACAGAAACTTGGCACTAAAGAAATTATCCATTTCCTGATTTGAAAACTAATATTTAAGTGAAAGCTCCTGAGTAGGTCTGTCTGTCCGAAGTTTCACTGTAGAGACAGATATTTGCAAAAAAGACACTGATGTTCACTCCCCGAATGCACAGGCAAGTTTCTATTCTGCACTTGAGGAACTTCTAAAAGTTGCCTTGGATACTGCCATATTGAATTTTAAGTCTGTTTCTTGATATTTTTATTTGAAAAGATTAAATATGTTTTAATTAGGTTCTAAAATTTCTATTTTTAAGATAAAATTTGAATTTGTTATCTAACATGTTATGAAATTAAGACCTATTGCTTTAAAATCCTAGTAGACAAGATACAGTCATAGAAGACACTGCAGATGCTAGTTTTTTCTACAGATGTCCTTACCTAACTTAGAAAAAACTGTATTTCACAGTTCACTGCAAGGAATGCTTCTTATGTTTTCCTCAAGGTCTAATACCTTACCACGGAACACACATGCCATGAGGCAATCATAAACCAGCTACAGAGCCTTTCAATTTTATTAACAATCCCTAGCTAGACTACATAAAACTTTTAACACCTTTATAAATATACAGTGCCTTCTAAAAGAATGGAAATGTTGTGTTTTCCGAGCCCTCTGTGGAGATGCCAAATTACTCCTGAAATACCAGTGCCTGTACTGTTAGCAATTTCACACCAGCACAAATCAGCAGCACTGAGGTAAAACAAAATAAAACAACAGCAAAATCCCTACATCAGTCGTGAAGCAATAGTAGACTGCTGAAAGAAAGCATCTCACAAAGAGTGGTAACAGGGTGATAGCACTGAATAAATGAGAAAACTTCACAGAAGATATAGAGGAAAGACTGACCTTTGCCCATGTGCACCTCTATCCTATTATGTTCTAATCTTTGTAGAGGTGATTGCCAAAGCTATGAAGTTAAGCTGTGAAGAGTCCCATGGTCTTTCTCAGAAATGGGTAAAGAAAGCAGATAAAATGTGCACAACTTTGGAAGGTCCGAGTACTAAGGTAATGACATACCATGTCATAAACTAAAGTGAGAAAGACAGAAGGAAAATGTAGAATGAGAGACTGATTATCCAGATAGAATATAAAATAATGGATGCCACAGCCTGGCTTTAGTCATTTGAAATTGTCTTTGCTTGCCTGGGGCTGACAGAAGTGACTGAAATCATAGCAAGACTAACTACATCCATGGAATCACATGGCTTTAATAAGTAAAAGATTTGTCCAAAAAGCACATCCATCATAATCTGGAAGTGTAATGTAAAGGAATATAATCTGTTATTCTGCCAATAAAGAGAAACTTGGATATCTATTGTCAAACTGACTGGGTAATTTAGGGGTCAGTCTAGTGGTGAAGGAAGATCTTGGAGTAATCATTTTGAAAGTACTAGCCGTGCAACCAGGTTTTGTTGCAGCAGCATAGAGAAATCAGAAGACATAAGATGTGAATGAGTCAGAAGCTTACCAGCTCTCAGAAGCAAGTACAGGTCCAATAAATCCACCTAAACTGACAGAATAAAGACTTTCTTTTATCATCAATACAGAACAACTAAAGGTCCTTCTGCATAAGCTTAATTTGTGCTGTCAGATGCAGAAGGAATTATCAACAAAAATGCATTCTGAAGAACATTTTTAGGCAGTCCTTAAGGGTCAAGTGTGGAGGAGTATATGTATATGCCAAGGCAAAAAATTATTGTATGCAATGTTTGAAGAAGACGACCTTTGCCTCTACAAATTTTGTTCAAATCCAGAACAAGCTGCTGTACAGCCAGTCTGGTAATGTGACAAATGCAAAGGACTACGGTATTTGTCATCATATATACATTATCTTGACTCGAACAGTATAGAAGAGACAATAAATGGAGATGAACAGCACTCTGTAAACAAAACTGCTGCTTAAACTTCATTCAGTAGATGAAATATACTGAAAAAGTACTTGTTAGCCTTACCATTCTAGCATAAGAGAAAGGATCAGACCTTTTGCATAATGGCTGAAGAAGACAATGTCACAAGCTAAAGTTAAAAAAAAAGTCTGTTATGACTGTCTTCACATTTATAAACTAAAACAGGTTCTACAATGCAGGTTTTAATACAGGCACTCCATAATGAAAATTTCTGCTACAGAAAAGGGTCTATTATCATGATGTTATGAAATGATCACTGAATGACACATAGGCTCTTCTAACAGCAAAATGTGTTTGAGCTCTCTTTGACAGAAAACAGAAGAAAAAGCACAGAAGTGCTTTGGAGTTTTCCAAAATATTCTCAGAAAATATCACATGCAATTTCTGTTTAAAACTGAGAACATTTTAAATATTCAGATTAATGAGAAATGTGCATAGCATCTGACATTATAGCTTAAAAACCTGTCCAAGCAGTTAGAGAATATTATTGCATCTATGAAGTTTGTCTGTAAAACATCATACAGGAATAATTTCTGATTAGCATGAAAATACCCTCTTTTTCATGCAGAATAGTTTAAGCTGCTTATGCTATCTGTAAGGGAAGAATTTAAATGAAATCTCTAGTACTTACCTCTTGGTTCTGTACAATGCAATTCTACATAATTAATTAGTTTTTACAAATAATGATTTTTTTTTAATATGTCTTAGTCATCTGTGAAACATCAATTAGGAAATATTAATAAAGATGTTCAGAGGTGTAAAGGGTCAAAATCAAGCTTTAATGTAAGGAATAATGTTTAAATCTCTTTGATCCAATAACAGAGATACCATAGGTGTGTATTTAAATAAAACAGAAAAGTACATATCACACAGAGAACCTGCTATCAATATATGTGTTAGTCCTTTTGTTTCAGCCAATAAAAAAACCCATCATGTAAAAATCTAAGGTCTCACATGTCCTTATAAGAAGTAGATAGAAGAATGCAAGGGTGTTGTCTTGCTTGAGGTGACAGGCACTGCTGAAGACACAGAAATCCTTTGTTTAGTTTTGAATTAAACAGTAATTTATCTTGTCCAGTAGATGCAAAAATTAGAATACAATTATGGACTTTAAAAAGTTTTTTTGATGCTTGGTTTTTCTTTTAATTATTATGCTTCCTCTTTTCAGGTATAGCCTGCAAGGAAGGGATATCAGGTGGCCTGGAATCTTCAAAATTTTTCTCAACTTGGACTACAATAGATGCTTTTATCAAATCTTACAACAATTGTAGAGTGCATGCACCATGCCTATATCCCTAAAAAAGCAATGAGAAATGAGATTCAGCTATGAGATTAATAGAAAATGATTGTCAACAGAAATTAAGCTGATTTAACCTAGCTCCTTTCTGCGCAACTACCTCTTCAGGCACTTGCCTAAAGCAAATTATCGGGAAGAATTTTAAGATGGTGCTGAAATAATTAGTAGAGTAGCAGATTTAGAATCACAGAATCATAGAATGTTTAGGGTTGGAAGGGACCTTAAAGCTCATCCAGTTCCAACCCCCCTGCCATCAGCAGGGACACCTTCCACTAGACCAGGTTGCTCAAAGCCTCATCCAACCTGGCCTTGAACACTTCCAGGGTGGAGCAGCCACAGCTTCTCTGGGCAACCTGTTCCAGTGTCTGACCACCCTCACAGGAAAGAATTTCTTCTTAATGCCTAATCTAAACCTCCCCTCTGCCAGTTTAAAGCCATTTCCCCTTGTTTTGTCATTAACTGCCCTTACAAAAAGTCCCTCCCCAGCTTTCTCGTAGGTCCCCTTCAGGTACTGGGCGGCCGCTATAAGGTCTCCCGGGAGCCTTCTCCAGGCTGAACAGCCCCAACTCTCTCAGCCTGTCCTCACAGCAGAGCTGCTCCAGCCCTCGCATCATCCTGGTGGCCTCTTCTGGACTCTTTCTAACTGCTCCATGTCTCTCTTGTGTTGGGGGCTCCAGAACTGGACACAGCACTCCAGGTGGGGCCTTAGGAGAGCAGAGTACAGGGGCTGAATCCCCTCCCTCGACCTGCTGCCCACGCTGCTCTTGATCTTTTCATAGCTGTCCGTCTTCAGTTGAGACACTGTGGTCCTGAGAAAAATCTGTTTTGAGCTTTTATATCTCATAAGCATGAAACATGAAACACGCTAGTATGAAGTATGTAAAGATACTTACCACCCTTTCAGCCAATAGCAACAGCAGAGTGTGGTTTAAATCCATACTTCTTGGCAAACAGCATTGCTAATGTAATGAAATTATTGCAGCCTAATTAGATATCCTCTGGAGAATATTATTCTCTTTACCAAACCTAGGAAAAGGGGGGTTTTTTGTTTGTTTGTTTGTTTTGTTTTGTTTTTATATATATATCTGTATAAAACTAATGAAAGTGAGAAGGAAGGAATTAATTATTTCAGAATTGGAAAAAGATCTGAAAATTATTCAGTTCCTAGCCAAGCCTTTCTATGACTGCTAAGAATGAGTTACATTTACCTTAGTTAAACTATCATTTTTCAAACACACAGTACAGTAGCATCTTTCAACTAGAGAATCATTTTTGAAACACCCTACCTAGATGAAAATAGCCATGTCCTCTGAGTTTCCTTTAACTATGCACTTGACATCCTTTCAGGTACCAGAACTGTGCACAAGACCTGACTCTCCAGCAAGACTTAGGCAGTCAGAGATGAGTTAACCTTGTTTCACTCAGCTAATCTGTACCCACAAGGGAAACAAATAGCTTTTGGTGTGCACTCTGCTGTCTCTATTTTCCTTTTCATGATGTAACCTGCTGTTGGAACATCTCTGAAGACCACTTTCCTCATGAAAATCCAGTCAGTTGTGCCTGAATGATTTTTGCAAAGCCAGACCTCGTTTTGCTGACAGATTTATCTCTTGAGCAGTGAGCAGAGTTACCACTGGCATCCAAGACTAATGACCTGCCTCTCACAGCAGAAGATGACTGTCTCATACTCCAGTGTGGGAAGAGATGGAACTTAATCTATAAGGGAGTTGTAAGTAATAATTTTGTTATAATGGTGGTATTGCCAAGTATTGGGGATACACCTGTGTGCACACCTGGCAAACTTTATTCATTAATTCCCTGAGTAGTCCAGAAACTTAATTTCTAGTTATTTTCATAGATGAGATAATTAATTGATTTGAAAAAATGGACCAACTAAAAACTAGGTGGCTGAGTGAGCTTCTAACCACTTTCACAACAGAGAGGTGAAGGAGTTCTCTATGTGGGAAAATCTAATTGGCCTAAAGAATTCCTCCAGGCAGCTCCTCCTGTGACTAGAAGAATTTTAAAAGTGTTATTTAACTTTTTAGGTGGATAATTTGGCCTTTTAAGTGACTGCTCTTGATGATTCTAGCTGCAAAATAGCTCTACTTATACACAGAAAAGATACTTCTAAACAGCCACTAGAAGCTGGTACAGCACAGGCAGAAATAGCCGTGCAGGAAGATCTTGTAGACACAGATAAGTTAATAAGATGCTTTGTACATACTTTAAGACAGTCAATAACTGTGGATCATTAGTGTGTTGGAGGGGTCATGCAGGACCATGGGCCACCTGGGTTATTAATACTGGGCTGAACAGCTACAGCTGAAGACCATTACACTAAAGATCCTTTCACCACCTAGCAGTGACCAATCCTTGCTTGAGACTTTCACTTTCCCATGTAGGCATTACCTTGTGCCAAGCTCCAAATAAATCAACTTTGGGTTTTTTCCTTCTAAACAAACAGTCCATAAATGCCTGCGCAGCAGTGGCCTGCCTATGTAAACTGACAGTGACACAGGTTATCGGTCTGAGCTAAGCCGTGAAAGCCTCCCTGTAGCTGGGGAAACAAACAAACAAACAAACAACAACAACAACAAAATAAACAGATATAGCTTTCATCCCTTCTTTAGCTCTGGGCTTGGAAGCCTATCAGAAGAGTGGTGAATTTGTATAAACAGATTAGTCATTATATAAATAAAAGCAAGGACAATTAGCATCAATTACATTTTTATTGCCTTAGAACTGCTGATTCCCCTGTTGGGGTATTTCCAAACTGATAAATTACACAGTCTTTTGTATTTAATAATTGGAAGAGCAATTATGCAGCAGCAGCACCCATAAGGGTATGTTCTGCAGTCAAATTTTGTCACAAATAATCTAGAAAGAGCATGAAGATGAGGAAATATCCACCAAAGACAGTAATTATTCAGTTTGTGATGATTTGCCGCTTGAATTCTCTCCATACATTGCCCACCTCTGTTCAAAAGGGTGGTATATTTGAAAGCTTATTTCTATGTGGAAGTTTTAGATCTATTGTACAGCTATGGCTGTAGTTCCCACGTTTTATTTTTCCCCTTTGTTGTTAACAGTGATCAAGCCTAGGACTTTTCTTCTTGCTTTACTTGGAGGAAAAAAAAAAAAAAAAAAATGAACAAAGCAAGTATTCTGACCTGACTGCATACATTCATATATTTAGATGTTGATTTTAAACTATGGATTAAAAAAAAAATCTCTCAAGGGAAAGGTAGAAGATGATTATGAGGTGTCAGAGAAGTTACTTTCCATCTATAAGACCATGTAGAGTAAAAATCTTGCAAATATGCATCCTTAAACTGGTGTGAAAATCACAATATCTCATTCCAATTTTATTTTGAAGCTGCAGATAACATTTCTACTGCAAGTTTCTGCTTAATTTTTAGGGCAAAGAACTACATATCTGCAGACTTCACTGAGCTGAAGATCAGAATTCTTTCAAAGCAATGACTGTCAAACACCACCAATTTCTTACTAGCTGAAAGGAAGACCCACAGTACTTTATCATGCCAATACTCATTTCCTTTGACTTAATCTTTTCAGCAACTGCACTCAGCAAATTATGTTAACATTTGATATGCCTTTAATTTCTTAGCATATTCCGGCAGGTTCTTGGTTGGATATACCTAAATTTTCCAATGCATAATTGTGATAATTGTGATGGAATAAGTGAGTTGAAATTCAACAATAAACAGAATCCTGTCACTTTATAATAAAAGAGAGTTAAGGTTTTGGGGTGAGGCCAGGAGGCTTGGTTTTTGTGCCAAACATGGGATTAAGTTTGCAAATTCTCTGCATTATGATACTCAGTACAAGAGCTGTGAGCAGAAGGTGGTATATTAAAATCCAAGTAAGAATAGGTGATGATAAGAAACTCAGAATATTCCTCCCTTTAGCTGACTACTAACAGACATCTTTGCTGAAAACTTCCTCCTGCTATGATACAAAACAGAATTCAAATGTGTTTGAAGGGAGCTGAAAATCACAGAATCATAGAAAAGTTAGGGTTGGAAGGGACCTTAAAGATCATCCAGTTCCAACCTCCCTGCCATCAGCAGGGACACCTTCCACTAGACCAGGTTGCTCAAAGCTTCATCCAGCCTGGCCTTCAACACGTCCAGGGAGACGATATCCACAACTTCCTTTGGCAACCGGGGCCAGTGTCTCACCACCCTCACAGGAAAGAGTTTCTTCCCAATATCTAGTCTAAACCTACCCTCTTCCATTTTAAAGCCATTACCCCTTGTTTTGTCACTCGCTGCCCTTGTAACAAGTCCCTCCCCAGCCTTCTTGTAGGTCCCCTCTCAGCCTTCTCTTTTCCAGACTGAACAGCCCCAACTCTCAGCCTGTCCTCACAGGAGAGGTGCTCCAGTCCTTTGATCATCAAAGATCTTCAAAAGAAAGACACACAGAGATTATTATACCTCTCTGAAAAAATCTCTGAGGAAGAATAATTTCTCCCCTCACTAAAAAAAAATCATTCCTCATGGAAAAAAGGAAGAGGGAGACCACTTTTCATACACTGATGAAACAAAGTTGTGTTAATGTAAAAGATTGACTAACAATTGAGCTGTTAAATGTGTGAGTGAGACCAAACCTGCAATTACCATTAATTTCCATTCATTAATTAAAGCAAAATATAACCCTTTCATCAAACGACTTCTTAAGTAGTACCTTCTCTGATTTTTGAGGTGTAACACAAGCACTGTGCTGTGGCACCTTCTCCAGGGCTAATCTTGTCTGTTACACAGTTTCAAACTGGATTTCAGATTAATGTAGATCATTCAAGAAACTGCAGCTCTTCTGTTTATTGTGCATGCAACAATCAGTAGTTGTTTTAGAAACAGCAAGTAGTTAAGAAAATTTATAACAGCTTCTGAACAAAATAGTCTTCAGTTGTTTTCACTTTCCAAAAACACCTCATTGAATGTTTTTATTGGCATGAGCACATCTTCTGGAAGAGCAAGCTTGAAGCAATGGCTGCAGAAAATGAATTCTAAGTGCCCAGCAGATACTTCCGTGGAAATCAGATTACACAATCCTTATTCAGTTAAGAACAAGGAGAACTCTGGTTGATACTTGTCCAGTCAAAAGACAACCTTCTTTCTCCAAACTTGCACATTGTTTACTTTCCCCCCACCCCGTCCCCAGGTTTTTTCCTTTGCACAGTTTTATAAGCATAGTGGTTTAGACATCATAGTTTAAACTAAGGGGATTAAGTGCATTACTGTAAATCAGGTTTGTTTTCCATGGCCCTGCTTCTTCACTGTTACTCTCCTTTGCCAGCATTAACTAAGAATAAGCCCATGTTCAAATGTTTCTGTCAGTACAAGGTATATAATTATTTGCACCCTGATAGCTGCCTGATGGCTGCTAGCAAACTTAACTAAGGTAGCACTACTACCAACAACTGGCCTCGTGGAACTAGCACTGATTTTTCCCTACTTATTAGATCTGACTTCACAGTTATTATGGGAAGATAAGCAGCCCTAAATATACTCTAATTTATCTTTTCCACATCACCCAAAATTCAGTGATGTTGAACCTCCCACGCATGGTTTGTCTGTCCCAAATTCCTACACATGAGAACATTTCTCCATGTTCTTGATGAAATCCTCTTTATTCTGTACCCAGAATACTGTGCATACACTTCCAGCACAGGAACCAAATGTATTTTTCTGGAGATACACTGAGTTTGACTTTCAAATGCCCTTGTTTTCAAATCAACAAGAGATAATGAAAAGTTTAATACTGAAAATAAATGAAATACAAATAGCTAAAAGGCTTGCTTAGGCTCTGGATTCAAAAATAATGGAAGAATATTTCAGGTGAAATGCCAATATAATATATACCTCAAATACAGAGACTGCACACTTCTAGCTCTTTGTTCAACACAGCAGAGTTGACTTGTAAGAGCAAATAGTGAATGAGGATCAACTCTGTTTCCCTTTTTTTGCAACATGAAATATTTGACAATGAAGTTGTCCATTATCCATCCCGCTGGTAGATTTCTCTTTACTGAATTAAAATGGCTGAATTAAAATTACCTTTTATTTTTAAATGTTTTAAAAGAAAAAAAATTTTTTTAAACAACTTTTTTCCTCATTGCTGTAAAGGTGATTTCCTTAGCTCTTATTAGAATGTGATGTGATTTCTAAAATTTGTTCACTTATAAACTGAACAACAAAATAGATCCTGCTGCTGATAAACTCTTGGGGTCACATTAATCTCTGTCATGTATGCTCCTGCCAGATATATGATTCTCATTCAGCAGTATTGTATTAGTCTCTTTTTGCAACAAGTCATTTTTATTCTGCTCTTTGGGCTATTTTATCTACTTCAGACATAATTTCAGTAAATTGCCACAAATGGGTCAACTCTAGCCTTTGTATTAACAAGAAATTAAGACCACTTCTTTATAAAGTGGTTTTCCAAGATTTAATAGTGGCTGGAGCCAGAGCTACTATTGGCTCTTTCAATAATATTGTTCTATAACCATAAATCTGTGCTGAAACAATTTTGTTTGGAACACAGAGATACAATTGTGATTCAGGATGTGGTGGTTTGGCTTCACCCTTTTAGTTTCCAGCCAAACACAGGCTGTTCTCCCACCACCCTTCCCCGCCACTTCCCCAGGGAATAAGGGAAAGAACTGAAAGGAAAAGGGCAAGGAGACTCATGAGTTGAAATAAAAACTATTTATTAACTAAAATAAATAATGATAATAACAGTAATAACAGAATATACAGATGAGTGATACACAGTGCAGTTGCTCACCACCCCCCGACCGATGCCCAGCCTGAGCCAGCCAGGGATCCCAGAGCAGAGACAATCCCAAAACCAAAACCCCGGAAGAGTGAGAGCCCGAGTGATCCCCAAGAGAATACCCTCGATTTCCAGTCAGCCCTGGTTAATATACTGACTTGACGTAATATGATCTGGAATATTTCATTGGCACATCCAAACACCAGTTTTGGGCTTTGCTGTTCACTGCGCTTCTCACTCACTGTCCTAATGCAGCTGTGAACAGCCAAACACAGTGGCCTTGAGGTCCAGCAGCAACTAAGAACATTAGTACTTTTATCCATGTTCTTCTCATAACAAGCTTACACTGAAACTAAAACACAGCTATTCTAACTACTAAGAAGAAAATTAACTCTGTCCTAACAAAGCCAAGACACAGTATCAAGTTCCCACCAGACTTTGCTTATTTCCTAGAACATTTAGACTCTGCTCAGAAGAACAGAATAAAATTTGGCACTGATTCACATTTTATAGACATTGATTGTTTACAGTATTTCTCTGAGCTGCAGGGTGCAGTGATCTCTAAACCTACACAAATGGAGGATGTCCATGACCATACACTGGTGTTTTGCAATCTCGGTATAGAAAGATGGAATTTTGATCATCATTCTGTTATTGCTATGGGTATTTTGAACTGCTTGAGCAAGACCCTGTTGTAGTATGCCATTTCTACTATTTTTCATTTGGAAATGAAATTTGTTTTGATTTTGAAAGTTGTAAAGGTCTAAAGATGCAGGCAGCACCTGGGATTTCAGAGTACCTGAATATTCTCTAATTTCTGTGGGAGCTAAATCCACAGATACTTCAGGGAATGCATATCACATACTGTGATAACCTTGAGTTTACACATATGTATCCCAGAACGCAATCCCATTAGCTTCACTGTCACTGTCACAACTGCATTTTCTCTCCTTTTCTCTCCCATCCCATCTGCCCTGAAATAGTAGAATTATAGAAAGGTTGGGGTTGAATGGGACCTTTAAAGATTATCTACAACAACTCCCTTGTCATGGACAGGGTCATCTTTCACTAGATCAGGTTGCTTAAAACCTCATTCAGCCTGACCTGGAACACTGCCAATGATGGGACATCCACAACTTCTCTGAGCAACTTGTTCCAGTGTCTCACTGGAGTAGAGGGAGGATCACCTCCCTTGACCAACCGTCCATGTTTCTTTTTATGCAGCATAGGATACAATTGGTTTTCTGGGCTGCAAGTGCACATTGGTGGCTCATGTCCAATTTTTCATTCATAAGTATCCCTAGTCCTTCTCCGTAGGGTGGCTCCCAATCCATACATTACCGATATCAATTTCTTAGATTTAGGAAGAGGATAAAAGAGGAGGCCTTTCACAAAGTGAGAAGAAAGTTGTAGGTCTAAGGAAATGAGGTTGAGTCAACTGGTGCCACCTAAATGCATATGGGGTTGATATTTACCCTTGACCAAATAAATAGTTTGCAGGTTTGAGGTGCAAAATGGAACATTTTGGGAAGGAGAAAAGGACATGGAAATTCAGTTTTGCAGCAGCTGAGAAATAGCAGTGTTAGAAAATGTAGCAATAACTGAAAGACACCCATCTTAGTCAGTATTTTCCTGTGTGTGGGAAGACAGTGTGAGTTCTGAAGGCTGCATTCACCTTTTGCTGGAAGGATGATATATAACAGAGGATAGCAGCAAGCTGCAATGGTAAGTGAGAAATGCCAGGAGTGCCTAACAGGGAGGAACTGCTGATGCAATGGAGCGTGGCAAAGAATAATGAAGATGGGAACAGCTGGCACCACCTGGTAAGTGGCAACTTAATTTAGGCCTTGCTGCTTACCAGGAAAGAAAATGGACCTCAGGACTGTAAGTCTGTGTTACTGAAGGGCAGGAGAAGAAAACTTGACCTACAAAGTGTCTTGCCACAGAACTGCAGAAAGAGGCTGTTAAATCGTTGTAATGCACGTACAAATAGCAACATGTTTTGCTATTTGTCTGCCATGTTGGGGGGTTGTTTCCCCTTCAGACTGATGAGCTTGACAAATGTTTTATTAATACCTGTAGGTGGGAAAGAAAATCCCAGGGAACACCATAACGTTTAGTTTATTTTCTTTGTCATATGTTTCTGTAGAGGAATTCAGAACAGTGTCTTAGATGTGAGCCAGCGCCTGTAGTCCCACTCCTGGCAGAAAGTAACATAAATAAACTATAATTTGTATAAGGGTAATAGTAGGAAAATTCCTGAAACTACATGGAAAAATGGTAATTCTCCAAGAAAAGGCTTCTTAAATACCAGGAAAGCTATCATATGGTCTGCTGAAGATTTTCAGCAGGCCAATGCAGACAACAGACGGGTTGAGGTCTGTTAGGTAACAGGTGCTCAGAGCTCGTCCCCAGGTGACATTTGGAAAGTGGTCCCTTAGCATGACAGAAACTCTAAAGCAGCTGTGACTTACCTTCCTGTTAGGAAGAGATGGAGGAAATACAAAAAGTTTTAAGAATTTGCTGCTTGCCACAAAGCAACCAAACTAAAGCACCTTAAAGACGACAGACCAAAATTTGGAGGTTCAGTTGGAGCTCAGGGAACAGTTTCAGAGAGGGAAGAACAAATTTGTATGCTTGGGGATCCACTCTTTATTTCAGTTCAAGTGCATAAAAAATAAATATTTGTCTTAGCTTCTGAATGCATTCCTGAAAGGGGTAATCCAAAATAAACATATTCTGAAAAAGTTTTCTCTCTCCTTATCTGCCTGAAATTTTACTTTTTTTCTTCCTTCTCATTCAACATTTAAACTGAACGGAGAGGGAAGGGAAGACTTGCTCATTCATCTCATCTGACAATGGATGGTCTGATAGTGGAAAGCAAAATAAACATATTCTGAAAAAAAATTTCTCTCTCCTTAACTGCCTGAAATTTCTTTTTTTTTTCCTCCACATTCAACACCTAAACTGGAAGGCAGAGGGGAGGGGAGATATTTCATTCTTCTCAGTTGACAATGGATAGTCTGACGGTAGAGACCAAATCAGTAAATCAGATCGAATCTTAGTTATGAGTCAAATGTTCAGTTTTAAAAATCCCACACCTGCATAAATCTGTTTTTCTGAGTTGCAGCAGATTTATTTGCCATGCACTAAGACAACTGTCAGTTAAAACTGTGTCCTTTCTACCAACAGGAAAATAACCTAACTGCAGTGATTGATGCCTTCATGGTGCATTTGCATTGTTTAGTGAAATTAAAAGCAAATAGTGCTAAGCTGAGTTGGTAGTTCAAACACTGCTCAATGTTGCCTGGGCTTGAACAACTCCCTTTTTCTTCGGTTATAAAATCTTTATTAAAATTCTCTAACATAGTTTACAGTACAGTAATTCAACATGGTTCAACGTGTTCACCCAGCCAGGATGTCAGTACTGCCTCCGAGGCAATAATGGGAATGATTTCAGGGAGCTTTGCACAGGATTCAGCTCTGGTTCTGCTTCACTTGAAAAGTTTTGTTTCCAGTGTTGTTCCTGGAAATGCTGCAAGGCCATCTGTTCACAGAATGCTGGTCCACAGGTGTTTCTCCCTTCCTTGGACCACCAAGCTCTGTCATGTGTAACTACACAAGTAAGCCTCGATGTCAGTAATCCTTACTCAAGTACTTTGGCATTTATTTCTTCAGACAACCTGATGTTATCGAGTTGCAGTGAGGTTTCAGGACTGTGTCTGCCTTATTCTTGTAGTTTTGACTCACCCTGTGAAAACCAAGGGTTATCTCTCCAATAGCAAATTGCTTTGGGATGGAAAGAGAACAAAATACTTGACTGGAAAGCTGATAAGTCTCCCAAGTGTTTATCAGTTACAATTTATGAGGGTGCCTTCAGTCCCTGTCTAATTCTGTGTACCTCCTGGCCAGGTGGCTTTGTCATTTGTCAGGGAGAGCTTCTGCACATTATTAAATCTTGCTTTGCAAGAATGAAGAGCCCTTGAGCCTCAGATATTTTCCCCGCTTTATGCAAGCATGGTAAGATGGTGATCAATTCAACTTCTACACACTCTTCTCTAAAATAATCTTTGTGAAGTCTCTGAGTTTTTTTCTTCCTTCCGACTGCTTATTAGGAAAAAGTTGTCCCTCTCCCCTACCCCAAGTTATCTTGCAAGGTTTCTTTGTTTCATTTATGGTTACTTATAACGGATGAATATTTATTTGAATCTTGCTGGGATAATGAACAGAACTATGGATGTGGATAAATGAAGCTTTGAACATGAAGGTCATTTTACTACTTGTTCTAATGGTAGGGCAGATAAAATGTATGTTATCCATATAAAATGCTTTTACTGAGTTTACACACATGTTTACATATGTGTGAAGTGGACTTCTTCACCTTTCCCAGAAAACACAAGTCTTTTACGCTCCTAGGTCAACTCAGGCAAGACAAGATAGTTAACTCTGCTCCAGCTGAAATCCACAGTATTGTCTTCAGTTAAGAGGCTAAGACAGCATACCTGATCTTAACTCTAGAACATCACCAATGGAAGAGAAGAGTCCATGGGTGTTCCTCCTTGGGGAATAAATTAGACTGCCACTCTTCCTGGTTTGAATTAATCCCAGTGTCAGGACACATTAGAATGATTTGTGTGTCCTGATTGTTTCCTTTCCCCTCCTTCATGCTTTATAATCTGACTCTTTTGCTTCTTCTTGGGAACTAGGAGACTGTTTTTCAATTTTTATTTCCCTGGAGCAGGGGTTAAGTCTAATTTGACATTATTTCTTTGGTGGTTAATAAAAATCAGACTATATGATCAAATACAACTACGCCCCCAAAGCAATGGCTAAATTGACTTTGAAGGTAGGGGTATTTAAATGCATGGGGGAATTTAGCATCTCTTCCATTGGCCCATGTAAATGGACCGGTGATTTCTGAACAAAATTACGAGTTTTCATTTTGGGGTATACACAGAGGAAGAAATATAGCCAAGCATCCAGGTATACAGGTCATAAGAGAGTTTCAGAACAGCTATTTCAATTCCTTTGCCTGCTTAGACAGCCCATTAAAGATTCCCTTTGTTTCCTCAATAGCAAAATGAGTAGGAAGAACAAGCCTCATTTGCTAGTATTTGTGGCTTGAAATGAAAAGCAGATTGGTTAATAAGACACATGAAGACACATTTCCCCAGTTATCAGAATAAAAATATTTTTGAGACTGATATCTGTGATTTTTAAAGGTCTTATTATGGAGGTTCCTACAGCCATAAATCCTGAGAGAAAGGCACTCATGAGATAAATGGATGTATCGGGGAAATGAGCATGGTAGGGACACCCTGCATAGTTTTGAGAAATACAAAATGGGGAACATGCCACCTGCTAATGCTGCATGTTACCAACACTTGGACCTTGCCAAGAAGCCTCATTCTGCAAACCTGATTCTCTGCATGCAAGCTCCTTTACTCATGTGGGTAACTAGACTTGACTCCAAAAGACAGCCTGTGGGAATGAAGCTGCCTTCTGTTAGTCTAGATTTAGTAGAGTCTGACACTTCAGTAGGATCACTCCAACTGAAATTGTGCACCTGGAATCACAGAATAAGTCAAGTGCAAAGAGACCTCAGGAGATCTCTAGTCCAACCTCCTGCCCACACAGCATCAGCTGTGATATGAGACCAGATTGCTCAAGGCTTTGTCTGGTTGGGTCTTGATAACTCCAAGGGCGGAGAGTGCACAGCCTCTCTGGGGTTGATGCACAGTAACTTAAAGTTAGAATCTAATTAGTTAGCTAAAAGTCTGACCAGTTGAATACAAAGTCTCCAACCAAACCATGGTGGAATGTGAATGCTGATTTAAGAATGGTAAATAAAATTTTATTTATTTGGTAAAATAAATAGTAAATAAATATAATGGTGGAATGTGAATGCTGATTTAAGAATGGCGGACTATGAAAATTGCTTCTGTCAGACTGAAATGTCAGACTGATTTCAAGGTCAAAGTAGTCAGAAATTTTTAAAAGCCCTGCAGACAGCTGCTTGTAATTGAATGTTTAACAGCTTTGCCCATAATGTCATTCATGTCAGAAAACACCCTTGGAGTTGGTCCTGAAGAATGACTTGTACTAGTGGCTTTGCTTTCAAAGGTTCAATGACTGATCAGGTTACGTGTGTCTAACAAAATTTGGCATTTTACTTAGATAAAGAGCCAGTAATTTAAGGAGAGAGCACAGGGTTTTTCTCCTGTCTAGACCTCTTCATTGGAGTTGGGTAAAAGGAAAGCTGTCCATGCTTGTTGCTACAGCCTTCAGAGAGTGGGAAGGGGTGCTTTACACTCATTCTAGGTATCTATATGCAGGTCAGAGTATGCAGCTGTGAAGAGAACTGTGCCATCCACGTTACGAACAATTCAGAAGCCTCTGTGCTGTGACACGGTAGGAGAAAGTGCCTGTGGGTTGGAGCAGCCCCAAAATTAGCTCTAGTCAAGAGATGAGACCTCATCTCCCTCACTGACCTCCCATAATGCTCAAGTGCTGCAATGTGTCTCGTGGGAGTTTTACTTGACCAAAGCTTTAATTAATTAATCGGCTTTCTCTTGCTACATGGTTCTTCCTGCTTTTGGAATTTAAGCATGAAAAAACCTCACAGAAATCTGTACATGATTCTTATGGGCAGACAAACTCTTTCAGGCTCTACCCTTTCCTCTCCTTTTGTCTCCTTTCTAGGGA
>NW_010329310.1:31669-35851 GCF_000700745.2 Antrostomus carolinensis | reverse complement strand
GGTGGGCAGGGTGGGGGGAAGGCCAGGACCTGCCCCACTCCCACCTGGGGTCGGTGTCCGTGTTTCAGGTGGGTGCCTCGTCTGTGGGGTGTTAAAGCTAAGCTGAAATTCCAACTCTAAGGCCATTTATGGCAGCAAACCCAACCTGTTGTTAATTGTGAGTCCCTCTCTCCTTCCCTGCTGGGCTCCTCTCCATCTCAAGGTGCACCCTGTGTTACACCTAACGTTCATGTTTACAGTTTATTGAAAATAAGATATTAAAGGGTTACAATATGAGCAACCTGGTCTAGTGGAAGGTGTCCCTGCTGCTGGCAGGGGGGTTGGAACTGGATGAGCTTTAAGGTCCCTTCCAACCCAAACCAATCTATGATTCTATGATTCTATGATACGTGGTCCTTGCACAGTGTAGTTGGGTGACTGGTGGTTTATTTTAGCATGGGAAGAATTCCCCCGTGGGTTTTAGCCACACCTAGACATACACCTTTGCAAATGGTTTTGCCTGCTGGAGTTTCAATAGCCAGCGTGTTTTGGAGTGCTGTGAAAAAGAAAATAAACTAAGCGATGGTTTTACGAAGCTGATGTGTTCCTGAAAAGTGTGGCTCGTGGTTCTCCAGGCTGCTGGTGACACTTGGTTGTTTGAAACTCCTGGCTTGAAGGTGCTCAGTGTCTGACACCAAGAGTTGCAGGACTCCTCTGGAGAGATGGTTACCTGGAGCCAGGGATGCTTGTTTGGAGCTGGCTGTTGTGCAGTAGCACTTGAGTAGATCACGGTTCTTTGTCTGACTGATGTTACAATATTTCTGAACTGTGGGGGTCCCTGAAGCCAGATTTGTAACCAGTGAATATGCCTGTCTGTATCTGGAGGAGCACGAGGCACTAGGTCGGTTCAGATATTTTCAGCTGTCCTGTGCAAAATCTGACTGAGAAATAATTACAGTAGAGGTGGTGAACAGAGCAACGCTGAGAAGAGCGGGGAATGCAGATAAGTGCACTCAGCTGTGCCGGTGCCGTCGCACACAGGTGTGGAGGGTTAACCTGGGGAGAGCCAGCAGAGCTCCCAGGGACCAGCTGGAGAGGAAGCCCTTCTGTCTCGGGGCAGCGTGAATCCTTGTGTGCCAAGGAAATCAGCAGCAAGTCCTTCTTAGAAAGGTGTGTAACTGCTGCGTGGTGCTTCTCTTTCACCCCTGAGCCCTTCTGCGTGTGCTGGGAAGCTGCAGTGTAGATTTATGTAGCTTTCCCTCTACTTCTTAAAGCTCACATTCAAGGAATTGGCACTGAAGAGGCGCAGATCCATCTGTGACAGTAGAGGAGATAGAACGATCGCAAGTTGCATGTTGTGTAGGTAATTCAGTGTTAGATTTTGGGTGCATCAGGACACACAAGCTCAATTTAAAAAGCCCCGTGACTTCAGACTGTAGTGGTTGTTGTACACTCACTTGGTACACTCTGGAGGGTTAAAGTCTGATCACATCAAACAGTTAAGAGCTGTCACATGTGCTGGTTCCCATATCTAATGTGCTCATAGGGTTCGTTCCTAGGAGCACATCTAGAGCTGTAGCTACCCGTTTGCTACAGAGCAGCTCACTAGCAAAGGTGATTAAATGATGTGTGAGCAAGGGCTTGTATAAATTCTGTTAAAGGCTTGTGCTCCTTCCCAAGACTCTGCTTGCTGACTGGTGGGTTGTGCAACTGGCCTATTTACATTTCGGAAAACCAGCGGCTCGGAACATGTTTAAATGTAGGACACTTTGGGGAAAGGGGGGGGGGCAATCATGTAGGTAATTAATGCTTAACTGAAGCTGTGAAAAGAAGTCAGGAAACCCTAACGGTGTCCTGGGTTGTATTGGGAAGAGTGTGGGCAGTAGGTAGAGAGAGGTTCTCCTCCCCCTGTGCTCAGCCCTGGGGAGGCTCCACCTGGAGTGTTGTGTCCAGTGCTGGGCTCCCCAGTGCAGGAAGGACAGGGAACTCCTGAAACGTGTCCAGTGAGGGGAGACTAAGGTGATGGAAGGGCTGGAGCGTCTTTCCTATGAGGAAAGGCTGAGGGAGCTGGGCCTGTTCAGCCTGGAGAAGAGACGACTCAGATGGGAGCTGATTAATGTTTATCAATATCTAAAGGGAGAGTGTCCAGAGGACGGGGCCAGACTCTTCTCATGGGCACCCAACAATGGGACAAGAGGCAGCGGGTACAAACTACAGCATAGGAAGTTCCACCTGAACATGAGGAAGAACTTCTTTCCTCTGAGGGTGACTGAGCACTGGGACAGGCTGCCCAGAGAGGTTGTGGAATCTCCCTCCATGGAGATGTTCAAAACCATAAAGTGTTTTTCCAGTTGCAAAAAAAATACTTGGTGAGTGGTGGGCAATTTTTTTTTCCCTACTTTTCCTGAAAACTGAGGTTTTGCTCTCTCCTCCTCTCATTACTAAAGATCGTTTGCTAACTTCTGTACACAGACCAGTATTCAGGGTGTCACAAGGCTGGTTACTGAGCGTGTGCTCGGTCAGTGTTTTCTGAAAGAGCCTCTGCAATCAGCGTGTTTGTTTTAGCAGTTCTGTGTGCGAGGAAGCAGCACAGAAATCTGTGTCAGCCTCTTCCTGACAGAGGCTGTGGGAGGAAGGAAGGAAGGGTTGGCAGGCAGATAGAGTATTTGTCAGATGGAGAGAAGGTAATCGGGGAGGAAAAAACGTGCCACTGGAGGAGGTTACCTGATGGAAAATCTCTTCTCTGAAATCCTCTGTGGCTTGGAGAACTGAGGAGTGGCTGCTTTCCAGAAGGCCAGGGGCTCCCTGTGCCCTAAGGTGGTGGCAGTCACAGTTCCTAACTGCTGACTGGGCTTCATCTGAATTAAACCTCTGGAGTAGGTGCCTGCATGACTGGGGGTACTGGTGGATGCTGGTTTTGGTGGATTCTCGGTTTGGTAGCCAGTTCAAGGACTAGCTGTGGTCGCTGTACTGTCTGTTCATCTGTGTGTCAGAGCTGGCGATGCCTGGTGGTGATGCTGACACAGATGCCAGCGCAGTCCCAGCTCCACAGCTAGAGAGCTGCTCACATGTTGAGCTGAATCCTTTTGTGGACGTTTGATTTCCTGTACAAAATAAAACGCTGGGGATTTTATTCTTGTCCTTCAGCAGAAGGGGAGGATGCTGGCAGCAGGAGGTTCCTCATGGCTGTTCCATGTCTTGCAGAAAATGCTCTGAAGGCAAACTGGCCAGTGCCTGCCGGAACTAAATCTGTCCAAACAAAAATCTTCCTTCACCCAAAGGCCTGATTGTCATCGAGAGGGAACCTCTGCAGCAGTGACACTGTGCAAGTGATGGGCTCGGAGAACAGCGCTTTGAAGAGCTACGCGCTGGAAGAGCCGCCGTTCACGCTGCCAACTGGACACACCATTTATCCGGCCGTGCTGCAAGATGGCAAACTTGCTTCGGTCTTCGTGTACAGGCGAGAGAATGAAGATAGAGTTAATAAAGCTGCCAAGGTACTGTGGGGAGCGTGCCTGGGCCAGAGCTGTCCCTCCTTTTTCTTGGAGGGTGGGAATCAGTTAACGAGGGTCAAACCCTGGGGGAGTAAGGGCAGGAGAAAAGGTCCAAGTGGACCCTGGCTGCAAACTGCTGCCATGCAGAGGGGAAAAGGGAGTCGGCAGCTGCAACACGAGCGGTGGCAGGAAGAGAGCAATACCTGCATTCCTTCCCAGAGCGCTGGTCTCTTTCTGCAGATGTAGGTCAGAGAGTCTTTTTTGGGTGGATCCTACCCAAAAGACTGTGTTTATTCTGCGTAAGGCTTTGTATCTAGAGGTGTTGTAAAGGGTTCTTCAGTGAGCAAGGGCTTGGTGAGGAGCAGGGATGGGCTGTCTAAATTCACACAAGGATAAGCTCTGCAGCCAAAAGAGATGCCTTGCATGAGATTTAACATTTGTCTTTGTTTCTGGAAGCACCTGAAAACCTTGCGCCACCCTTGCCTTTTACGCTTCCTCTCTTGTACTGTGGAAGCAAATGGGATCCACCTGGTTACAGAACGCGTGAAGCCTTTGGAGATGGTCCTGGAGACTCTTTCTTCCGCAGAAATCTGCGCAGGGATCTACGACGTGTTGCTGGCGCTCATCTTCCTCCATGACAGGGTAGGTACCACCGGCAGCAGTCGCCAGGCTTTGGTGGGGAGCAGATGAAACGTGACAGGAGAGCGTT
>NW_010329310.1:334-31634 GCF_000700745.2 Antrostomus carolinensis | reverse complement strand
GCAGTTCTTTTAGGCTGGAACGGATAAAATCATTGGCTGCTCTGTAAGAGGAAGGGTAATTGAAAATGCTGTGGGTTTGGGAAGTAAGGGAGCAATTCTCAATTTGTTAATTGACATCTGCTTGCAGAGCTTCTTACTTTAGGGAAATAGCATTGTTTGGCATTTATTTACAGCTGTTGCCATGTGTCAGAGGTGAGTGTCGCTGCTCCCCTGTTGTGGCACTGTGTGTTTGTCCAGGGCTGCAGCTAAATCCCAGCTCAGACTGTAGCTTTTGGGCTTTGTGTTCACAGTTGGATGTCTTCTCTGGATTTACAGTTGCATTGCAAGGGCTGTGACAATTAGAGCTTTGTCTGTTTTAAAACCCCAGCCCTTCTGCCCGGTACCTGCTGGTCACCTACAAAATCCCAAAGGACCTTTAGAGCTCTGTGCTTTTTGGCAGCTTTTCCTCAGCTCCTCACAGCACCTAATTAGCGCTGATTACGATTTTACATCTTCATCTGTCCTCAAGTCTGTTATCTTTTTTTTTTTATTTATTTATGTTTTAGGGAAACCTAACACATAACAATGTCTGTTTATCATCTGTGTTTGTAAGTGAGGATGGGCACTGGAAGCTGGGAGGAATGGAAACAGTCTGTAACTTCAATGAAGCCACCCCAGAGGTAAGAGCCAAGCAAAGCACACCCTCTGACACCCGGGAGAGGGCTCCTGGCCTGCTGACGCTGGCCATCTATGGGTGTGAAGGCCCAACTCCTTCCAGTTACTTGAATTTACTGGGAAGTGTGTTGGCTCACTTCTAGCTCTGACCTGAATCTTTTCTCTGAGGACACTGTAACTATAAACCTTGATGTTTACACAAATAATTCCCCGTTAGCCAAAAAGCAGCTACTTTTCTAAGGGAGACTGCTGGCTGCAGGGTAGGTTAAGAAATCCTCTGGACTGATTTAAAAACAAACAAACAAAGCTTTAGTGTGAAGCAGGAAGATCCAGGCTGGAATGAATCAATAAGAAGAAGAATTTAAATGACTCTCTAGCTTTTGCTGCTGGCATCTTCATTGCTTGTTATGGGTCTTGGCAGAAGGATTCCTGGGTTGATTTCTGCTGCATGCTGTGCAGAGTCATTGCTGCAGCCTGGCACTTGTTGTAAATGTATATTGCCTTTTCTCCCAGAGGATCCACTGATCCTTCACAAACTGTGTTGGGTGTCCCTGGCATGTATCACCTGTCAGAAGGGATCGGGCAGACACACAACTGGTGTCTGTGGTGGTGCACAGCAATGCACAGAGCACGGCAGTAAAGCCTGACTGCTGAAGCTCATGAAATCCTTTCCCCCTCCGGATGGATCATGGGGGACGACAGGACTGAGGACTAAAGGGATGAGGTGGCTGTGATGCCCTGAAGTTCCTTTCTGTCAGCTTGGTGCTTCACACCGGGTCCATTTGCGCTTCCCCTCTGGGCAGAGCGAAGCACAGCCTGTCCTGGGTGCCAGCTTGAGGGGCAGAGGCAGAGCCCTGGCCCCTGGGGAGAGCCTGCTCCTGCTGCAGGACACCGGGAAGCGACCGAGGCAGCTCATGTCTCCCCTCTTCTCCTTCCAGTTCCTCTGCCATGTCAGGTCGGTACGAGACCAGTCGTGCATCCCTTGTGAGGAGATGGTGAGTAACATGACTTGCTGGAGGAACAGATAAAAGTGTGACATTGGAGAAATAGTTTCCATTTGCATGTTTCATGCCTGAATGGGAGGAAGTGACTGTTGGGTGGCACTTGAGGTTGGCTCTCTTCCCTTTTCTCCCCCCTTCACTCCCGTCCCTGCTTTGGATACGGTGTTGGGCACAGGGAAGGGAAACTCAGACTGGGGAGTGATGGGACAGTGGGTTGTCTTAAAATTTTTCAAATGCTTTGTGTTGCAGGGTTAATGCTTCTAAATCACCAAAGCTTTGCAAAAATGACAGAGAACGTGCTGAGATTGCGGGGGCTGCTGTGGTCACAGGGTTGTGTGGCTCTCACATGCAACAGCCTTTTGCTTTTTCCACTTGTTAGTCACCTCCTACCTATTAAGCATCCTACGAGTTGATGATCTGAAAGGAGCACTCGCTTTTGCTCTAATTAACACCTGTTTCCCTAGAAATGCTGAAGGTTATTGACTTGCAACTGCTGCCTGCATTCACGGGGGAATTGTGTCATCGTGATGTACTTGCTTCTGTGGGTTATAAATTCCCTGGTGGAGGTTTTTTTAGCATAATATTCTACTTGTAGAGTACTGAGTGGAGCTTTGGTGCTATAAAAGGAATTGCAGAGTGTTTATGGCAGGGGAGGTGGGAATAGAGATTCATGGAAACTACCAAGTACTTAATAAACTCCTGCTTTGCTGATCTTTTGGGGGCTTTTTTTCAGTCTGCAGATTTCAAAATTCTGCCCAGCAGCTGTGGGCACGCGAGAGATGCCTACGCCTTTGGAACAATGGTTGAAAATCTCCTGACGGTCCTAAATGATCAGGGTGAGGAATGACACCTTTATTTTGCTATTGACCAGCCTCTAGCTTCTGCCTTGCCTGTGTCAGCTGAGCCACTTGCCTTGTGCTGCAGCTGGCAGATGTGCTGCAGGTCCAGTGGCCAGCATTTTCCTTCCTGTTTGTGAGGTTAAAATACAGGCTTCATTCATACATGCTCCTATATTCCCCTCTGCATGGTCAGATGTGGCTGGAGGTCACCAGCCTGCCTAACACGAGCACTCCCACAACTGCTCTGTGGCATCAGAGGTTCGATTGGGCTCTGCCCCACCAGCTGCTTCATCAAGGGTTAGGGACGTGGGCGCCTGGATGTTGTGTACAAAGCAGAGCAAGAGCTGCTGCCCTCTACCAGAGAAGAAGCAGGAAGCTTCTTGGAGGACAGCAGCACTCCTTGGTGCCCCAATAGCCAAGCAGCTCAGGGAGAGAAACGGAAATGCTTTTTTCCCTTCCTTTAGGGACATATATGAGCAATTTTTCTATCAAATAGAGCTAAAGATAAGTTTTTTGGGAGGGTGGAGGGCCCCTGAACATAGCTTGTTCAGTGTGGAGAGAAATCTAACTGCAGCTGCTCTGGCTTTCAGTTTCAGCAGATATTCTCTCCAGCTTTCAGCAAACCTTGCACTGTACGCTGCTGAATCCAGATCCAAAGTGTCGTCCGCCACTGTCCAGCCTTTTGTCTCATGAGTTCTTCAGGTAAGGAGAGGAATATCCTGCCCCTCTTGGTATGTCTTGGTACCGCTTATCTCTGTGTTGCAGGTGTGTTAATTTTGTGAAGGTGTGTTATTTATTGAATGGGAAGAGCTGACTTAGCCCCTGCCTCTTACAGGAATCTCGACAAAGAGACTCCTTACATCAAGAAAGCATTGTCAGCCTTCCAAAGGAGGTGCTGAGCCAGCAGGAGTGGTGACAGACGTGTGTCCCTGAGTCACACACAGTCAGTTGGATCACCCTGAGCTCACGGGAGGTGGTGGGACATGATCTAGAAAATAAAATCACTAGTGATACCACTGGAGCAAAGCAGGCTCTGAGATAATCCACACAGAGCTGTGCCTGCCGTCACCCGAGTGCTGCTCTGGGCTGTGGTGACAGCGTGGGGTGGCGCTTCTGCTCATTGCCCCGGGTCACAGGTGGCTGATGCCACCTTTCCCAGGTCTCTCTGTGAGCTGCTGGCTTCAAAGTGCTTTCAGGTAACTGGTCACACCCCCGTGCTGGTGCTCTTGGCTCACCCGTATCTGACTTGTATCCACCTGACTAGTTCTCTCTGGTAAATGAAGGACGGGGATTTGCAGTCCCTTAGTTGTGGGTGGTTTAAGCATCGATAAGGATCGTGCTTGGCAGCCTGGTTTTCTGTGCTTAGGAATGATTTTCTGGAAGTTGTGAATTTTCTGAAGACCTTGACACTAAAGTCTGAGGAGGAAAAAACAGAATTTTTCAAGTAAGTGAAGGAACTATCATCTGGAAGCTTCTTATTTCAGAAATACTTCTGCTGAATGGGATCGTGGGGGGACCTGGGAAGGCTGGTGGCCAGAGAGGTGCTTCCTCAGGTGCCAGATTTTGATTGCTGGGGTAGAACATGGTTTGCTCTGTAATATTTTGGGTATTCCAGCCAAATCAGTGATCGCACTTCATGGGAGGTGCCAGCTCTGAGACAGTTTGATGGCACTGGTGCTTCTAGATGTGCTCATGGTGGGCTGTGGTGAGGGTGTGGGCTCTTACAGGACGTGTCTCTGGCTTCGTGTGATCTGTGCCTGAAAGCCTCGGGCAGGAGCAGAGCCTTGTCCTTCGAGGTTCGTGTGCACGCAGAGTGAGAGGCTGCGATGGGACTTTGTCTCTAGGAGATGAGACAGACACAAAAAGAGGGGAGAGCAACTTGAAGGGAGATAGTTGTAAATGACAGAAGGCTGCCTTGATACTAATCTCTCTCTCCTGGAACGCAGATTTCTGCTGGACAGGGTGGCTGGCTTGTCAGAGGAGCTGATAGCGTCACGGCTGGTGCCTCTTCTGCTCAATCAGCTTGTGTTTGCAGAACCTGTAGCTGTCAAGAGTTTTCTTCCTCATCTGCTGGGTCCGAAGAAAGGTGACCTTTAAATACTTTCTCTCTTCACAATTATTACTGACAAGTTTGGAATGAATTCAGAGTGGTTGTTCCCTTGATCAAGGGAATGGTGGTGTTTATTTAACCAGAACAAATACTGCAACATAGAGAACTGGAAAGGACAGTTACCTGTGCTTCCCCCTTTGCCGTACGTACCGCTGCTCCCTTGATCCCAGGAGGAGAATGAGGAATTGCCTGGGCTCTTTCCCAGGTTTACGTGTTGCGCCAGCCTTTCCCAGTGGCTCGCTGCGTATCCCTCTTCTCACCTTTCCCCCACCCTGCCTGCACTTTTTCCTGCCACTGCACTCCTTCTCCTGTAAGAGTGCTCAGCCTCTTCCCCCTCCTTCTGTAAGGGCTGCTCAGCACGCCTTGCTGGATCCCCAGCCACCTCTCTCCCTGCTCTCTGCCTCCCTCTTAAAGCTTTTCTTAAATGGCTACTGGTGTTTCAGCCAAGCAGTACCTGTCTTGTGACTGTTGTTCAGAGGCACTGCCATCGAGCGATGGCCACTGGCACTGCTGCCTCTCCTCCCTCCCTTCTCTGACATCCCAGGCAAGCTGTGTTGGCAGCTGACAGAGAATCAGACCTGGTAGTGGGGTGTCACTGCAGATCTGGGCTGTGATGGTTTCTCAGTGAGCAGCTTTTGGGTGAGCTGTCGCCTTTTCCCCATCTTCACCTCTCTTCCCTAGAGCAAACCGGAGAAAGCCAGACCAGCTGCCTCCTGTCACCAGCCCTGTTCCAGACACACGTCATTCCTGTGCTGCTGAAGCTGTTTGAGGTTCACGAGGAGCACGTTCGAATGGTGTTGCTGTCTCACATTCACGCCTACGCAGAACTGTTCTCTCGGGAGGAGTTGAAAAACATCATATTGCCACAGGTTAAGGACAGCAAAACAATACGTGGTATATCCTAGAATTTAGGATTTCTACTGCTTGGGTTGGTTCTTAGCTTAAAGTTCAGATCCCGTAGTGCTGGCCCCAGACAGACAGTTTACAGCCTCCTTTCTACACAAGCCCTGAGCCTTACACCCCCCCTGACCCGGAGCACTGGTTTTGTTAAACCCGATGCCCTCTGTCACACACACAGTGTGATGATACCTGTGGGCCTTGACTGGCAGCCTCGCACCGAGAGGCTGTGTTTGTGTTTGTGTTTCACACCACAGCTGCCAAGAACAGAGGGGTGACGGGTCTAAGCTCAGGCTGCCTTGGCGTTAGGGTCCGGCACTCAGCAGGCACGGGAACCCCAACCAGAAGGCTGACTTCATGCTACGGAGTAATGCCCAGTATCTACTGAGAGCTGTGGGGGATCACAGGAATGAAATATGCTGTAAATATAACATTTAAAGGGGAAAGAAGTGAAAAAAGCAGAATTTTCTGTTCTTGGTAATGTTATCGTGTTCTTGGTGTAGGTATTGCTGGGCCTTCGAGATACCAGTGACTCCATCGTTGCGATAACGCTGCACAGCTTGGCGGTTCTCGTCTCCCTGCTTGGACCTGAAGTTGTCGTAGGTGGAGAAAGAACGAAGATTTTCAAAAGCTCTGCACCAAGTTTCATGAAAACTGCTGATCTCTCCCCAGAAGGTAAATTAATTGCATGGTCAGAGTGCGCTCGGGATTCTTGCCCATTCTATCCAAGCAACAGAGGCAGAATTTTGTGGATGATTCATCAGTTGCTGTTGACAGGTTAATTGAAAGAAAGCCAGTTTGCAGCTAAACTTCAATGGTAAATGAGGTGCTGTTTGCAGATACAGAACTGGTATCAGACAAAGAGTTAGAGAAAGTTATTTTGACAGGCTGAGAGAGTTGGGGCTGTTCAGCCTGGAGAAGAGAAGGCTCCAGGGAGATCTTATAGCGGCCTCCCAGTACCTGAAGGGCCTACAAGAAAGCTGGGGAGGGACTTTTCATAAGGGCAACTAATGACAAAACAAGGGGAAATGGGTTTAAACTGAAAGAGGGGAGGTTTAGATGAGATATTAGGAAGAAGTTCTTCACTGTGAGGATGGTCAGACACTGGAACAGGTTGCCCAAGGAAGTTGTAGATGCCCCCTCCCTGGAAGTGTTGAAGGCCAGGCTGGATGAGGCTTTGAGCAACCTGGTCTAGTGGAAGGTGTCCCTGCTGATGGCAGGGGGGTTGGAACTGGATGATCTTTAAGGTCCCTTCCAATCCAAACCAGTCTGTGATTCTATGATTTTAAATGTAGGAAATATATGAAAAAAAAATTAAATCTCTTCTTCATTTAAGAATCTCTGTAAGTAAAGGAGACTGTTAAGTGTTTGGGTTTGTCTTTGGTGTTAAAACCGTCCTTCTGAAGGACTTGTGTACTTACCCAGACAGTTGTTCAGTATTCCCTTCGTCCTTCATGTTTGTAAAAAAAAGTTTTAAAGTTTTAAAAGAGTTAAAAAATCGCATCCTCTTCCCCCAATTTTTATTCATAGATTGGAAAAGGAATACGAACTTCCCTATTCTCTCAGCTCTCAGGAGGCTTTTCAGCTAATGAAGACAGTAGTCCCTGCACCTGCTAGATAACTTGGAACCAAGTGTACTAAGGGAAAGCTTTTCTGGATATCCAAACTAAGAATGCTTATAACTGGAGGGGAAAATCAGCATTTGTTCTACTTTAGATATATAGGTACCAAATGAAATGCGTGGTAGAGATCAATTTAAATGTTTTCTTCCTGATTCTGTGTGTACTGACAGCTGCCACCTTTATTAAAATCTGTGGATGGCTCATGGCATTATTTTTCATTATTTTAGCAGACTATAGGAAATGCAAACCTTGCCTTGTATGCTAAAACCAGGTTTATTTTTCAGAACATATTTAAAATCAGACCTGATTTAACTATTGACAAACAACATAAAAAAACCACCTTTGTCCTCAACAGTGAGTGACAACCTGCAAAAAGCAGTACTGGAGGCTGAAGATGCGAGGCTTCAAAAGCTGTTTGCTTAAGCCCCTAAAAGGATGTACCTTCCATCAGGGGCGCTTTGGGGAGGGGGTGGGTTCTGTGTGTTAATTGCAGGCGTTTCCAGCACTGTGCTGGTCAGGCCTGGCCTGGGAATGAGCCACGTGGGAGCAGATGCAGTGCTGGCATGAGCCCTGCTGTTCTGGGCTGGTGGCAACAGGGCCTCACACAGCCGAGGCCGGTGCTGGTGAATCACCACCACTATGACTTCCCAAAGCCAAACTGGAACGAGGCGCTTGCCAAGCTGTCCTCACTGGCCCAGCGAAACCAACCTGCCTTGTGCAGCTTCAAAGTGTGGCCGCTGGTGTCTGCCACCCCACCCCAGCTCGGGTGTGGGAGGAGGGAGCGTCACGCAGCCTTCAGGGCAGATAGAGACTCTTGCTCCTGTCAGCTGCTTTGCTCCTGTCCAAGCATCAGAGGGTTTGTGCAGTCGCCTGAGTTTGCTTCTGCTGGGAATTGCTGTGACTATCGGCGCTGTGCTTTGGTGTGAGGCAGGTAACGGGGAAATTGTGGTGCCGTGCTGGGGTTTTGGATCCAGCCAGGTGGCAGACAGCAGTTTTTAAGCATCTGTTCTGATCACAACCGGTTTTATTCACTGTATATTTCTTGAAAGACCATATCAGCAGAAACTGGCCATTTACAGTTGCCTAAACTTTGTACTGGCAAGAGCTGCAGCTGGCAGGAACCGAGGAGTTGTGTGTTCTGTACAGAGCAGAGGTGCAGCTGTCGGATCACTGCGCCAGTCTTCGTTCACTATTGCTTGACAGTGTTGTAAATAAGAACCTGCCAGTGCTGTGGGCAGCTTCCACTACGACTGACACTGTTACCTTGGGGACTTGGTGTCCTTTCTTTTCTCTTATCCCTGCAGACTCCCCCAGTCATGTCATAAGCAATCAGAGAAATCAAACCTCTCGGCCCTTGAAGAACAATTCTAGCGTGTTCCCCATCTCTGGAAATGTACCTATCAAAAAGCTTTCTCTGCGACAAGACAATCCACTGGCTTTAAAGACAGGTAAAACTTTGCCCTAGCTCTTCCTTTTTAGAAATCAAGTGGCCTACAACTGAAATCGTGCTTGAAAAGACGTTAATTTTCCCCATAAGCTGATCTGAGGGAGATACAGTGAACCAAGGGAGGTGACAGTGAAGGAACAAGTGTGACCCTTGACCTCTAGGAAATAGTTATTTGGGAATCTGATACACACAGACACTGGCCAGCCGGCTGGTCTTCTATTTCTCTTCCCTTATGGCAGGTTCTCCTGTGCTTGTTCCCCCCCCCCCCCACAGCCTGGCAGATAGACAGGCTGTATTTATAGGTCAGCTTATTCTCTGACCTCAGAAGCTGCCTCAGTTTAGTTTCGTGGCCTTTTTTCAGTCACCTAATGCTTATCAGCAGTCAGCTTTTATTGCTGCAGGGCTTGGAGGTGAATATCCCTCCTCTGCAAGCAGGAAGGTGGCTGTGCTTTCCAATATGAGAGGAGCTTGGCATGGAAGCCTCTTTCCAATCGGCATTACTGGCTTATTTCCGTGCCAGGTACAAGGAGTTTTAGGCACAACTCTGTCTCTACACTCACTCTCTTGAAATGAGTAAGTAACACCTTTGTCTTCCACAGGTGAGCAAGACAGTCGGTCCCCCCTGAATGGAATTCCTGGAAGCATTAATATGCTGGGGAGCAGCAGGAGCTCTTTGACTACCTCCGAAAAGGCAGCAGAGGAGTGGCCAGACTGGAGTGAGCCAGAGGAGATGGACACTGAGAAAACTGTGAACATTCAAATTCAGCCCCGAGAGCCGCGGGGCAGCGTGGGACCTTATTTTGCTGAACATGATGTAGATGAGAAGCCTTGGGATGACTTTGAGCCCAGCAGCCCAAGTCCTGAACTGTCCTCAGGAAACTGCCTCACTGTGACACAAGCTGATGCAGTGGAAATGCCGAGGCCTCCGCCAGGTACCCATCAACTCAGCAAAGAATTGGGAAGCCTCAGACTGAGTCCCCCCACAAAGTCCTGCTCTGGGAACAGCTGGAGCAATGACAAGTGGGACCACCAGGAACAACTGGGAGAAACTGTGCTGCCAAAAACCACCTTTCAGGAGAGGCTGAAGTCTTCATTGGAGTCTGGCCTAGGAGAAGAATTCACAATCAAAGTGAAGAGGAAACCCGTGCGAGACCCTGAGCTGGACTGGTTTGCTGACATGATCCCAGACATTAAACCTTCTTCAGCTATCTTCATTTTACCTGAAGCGAGGACAGAAGCAGTTGTTCCCAGTCGCTCTGGTGCAGTATCCAGCAGAGAAGGTGCCTCCCAGGATGTGCTGTTTTCATCCAAATTCGCAGCAGCCGATGCCAGTGAGGTAAGAGGCTCTAGGCAGCGGGGTTAAACGACTGCAGACTTGAGAGGATCCTCAAGTCCCTACCTAGCACACCACGCTGCTGTAGCACCAGCTGGCTCCTTAATCAGGTGGTGGATACCTGAGGGAGTATCAGCGGCGTACGACTGTACAGTTGAGTCTTTACCTGTGAATACAAGATGCTGAGCTCTGAATGATGCATCTTACCAGGCACCAGGTAATTCAGTGGGCAGCGACTGCAGCAGCCAGAGAACTGTGTTAAGAAACAGCGAGGGAATTAACTTGTACACTACTAAAGGCACTGACTACGGAGTTTTAACTCCTGCTTTTAATTTGTGCTGCTGTATCCTAGATGCAAGGACCCCACATGAGGTTAGGGAGAAGTCTGGGTTTGTCAGACAGGTCAAACCAGGCTGGATCCTCCCTGAACAGGCACGGCCCCAAGCACAAATAGAACAGGGCTTTCAAGCACAGAGGATGCTCAGGACTCTGTTGTTCCTGGTTCTTCTAGGAAAACCTAATAGCATTGTAAATAAACGACCAGGAAACCAGAACCTCTGGAGTACAGAGTAAAACTTTTTGGGTGCCTTGTTTTCATGAAGGAATAGCTGAGATATTTCTCCATTTCAGAGGACCAGGGACTTACAGAACTGCCTTTTTAAGTAAGCAGGTAAATCCCTCTTGCCCCATCAGAGACTGCAGCTCTTTCCTAGCGGGGGAGGTAGCACTCCCAACCCTGCTACCTGAACACATAACTGCCTTAGGGAATAGGTGTTGATTTCAAGTTGTTTTGCTACTTCAGCCTCAAGAGAGGCACCACAGGGGGAGCAGGGAGCATGGGGAGAGGAGCCTCGGATGTAAACTGAAGTTGTTTGTTTATGACACTTGAAAATGGCACACTTGATTTTTAAGAAGTACAGTCATTATATCAACCCTGTTTTGGGGGGGAGTTGCTCACTGTAGTGCAGTCAGTGCTGTGTCAGTGGACTGGTGAGATCAAAGTCATAGTGTTAGAATATAGCAGGACAACAGCTGTTTCCTAGGGGGAAAGAAATCATGTATTTTA
This sequence comes from Antrostomus carolinensis, assembly GCF_000700745.2. Classification (NCBI taxonomy): domain Eukaryota; kingdom Metazoa; phylum Chordata; class Aves; order Caprimulgiformes; family Caprimulgidae; genus Antrostomus; species Antrostomus carolinensis. Next base: position 20,665 of record NW_010329310.1, on the reverse strand, counting down.
TAGCATCCTGCTCTTAATGGAAGGTGGTTTTGGTATAAACAGTTCTTGCATTAATTTTAGGAAAAAAAATACAAGACTCTCCCTGTTATTTTGCTCTTTGTCTTTAAGATGTTTCCTTTTGTAGTTAGAAGTTCTTTAAGACAGAAAGCTGTGAATACTGGCACTTCATTTTTGGTCTTAGGAGGGGCTTTCAGCATTCTGAATGTCTTGCTGTGCCATGGCAAGCCCCATAGGCTACTGCCTGGCTCCTGGGGCTGGGCCGAGTACAGCAGTACAGTACACGTGCCTTAATGCTGCTAATTTTACATGATTCTAGGCTGAAGCTGCAGGCTGGGGTGAAGAAGAGGAGTTGAACTGGGAAGATGATACTAACTGGTAATGGGACTGAAAGAGACAAAAGGCAATTTACGGTGCGTTGGATTCTGCTAGAGAAGTTGCTGCTTCCCCAATACAATGGATAAGTACCTCAAGCACTGGTTTTGCCAGAAGGCAGGCACTTGCTGCAGCAGCCAGCAAGATGGTGTGGGGCCTGGTCTCTCACAATGGATGCTCCTTTCCAGTCTGTGCCAAAAACTGCAGGGGTGAGGCCTGCACTCGAGCAATATGCCCAGCTGTGGTGGGGGCCGCTGCTACCGGAGGGAGGAACAGCGTGAGGGGTGTGTTGGTGCTGACGTGCTGCTGCAGGGCCCAGAGTGGTGTAAGCGATTGTTCCAGAACTCATCCTTGCTCAGAAAAACTGATGACAATAAATGAAAGTCACACCGAGTTCCTTGGTTAATGTGCCTTTTTCTTTTTTCCCTTTTTCAGAAAAGTAATGCCCTTAGAAACAGCTCCTTTTAACTTTTTAGCTATGAGATGATTTTAAGATGAATGTACAGTTTACTCAACTTATTTATTTCTGTTTATATAGTTCTGTCAGTGGATGGCACAAGAGGTGGTAGGAACCGTGCAGTGAAGGACCGCTGAACACAAACTGCTTCAGCACCACATTCTTTCTGCTCTTAACGGTGACCAGTAAAGATTATTTTTAAAAGATGGAGTGGAACCAGCAGCAGAGGTATGTTCAGAGAACAGTATAGAGCCTTAAATTGTTATTCTTGAGTGTATTTTAAAATTAAGATAAAAACACGTACTGCCTGGTCACCTGTACATGACAGGAACAAAGGTAACTGTTACTTTTACAACAGATTCAAACATCTTCGTATTCAAAATACAATCTGGTGCAATGTTTTATCATATGGTAGCTTAGAAGAACAAGCTATACATTGGCAACATACAGAACAACAGCTCAGATGCACAACAGTATCCATTAAAATACATCAGTCCTTCCAGCCAGTTCCTGTGGAAGATGGGCCAAACCTCAGTTCGTTTTGGCACGTTAACCGAGACCCAGCAGCACAGCAGAGCATCGCCCTGGGTCACGGTTTTTTCTGCTCCAGCAATCATGGTACAAAGGCAGCTCTTCCCTCAGAACAGGGAGCTGAGCTGTGTTACTGTCTCTGAAAGCAGCTGAGCACCTTACCGTACGCTGTCTCTGAGGGTGGCTATAGCTGTATGTAGAGCCTCCAGTTTCACTGCAAGCCAAGTAGGGGGTGACCCTTTCCTGAGCAGCAGCTTCACAGCCTCCACTGCCCCCTCCATCATGCCTACTGCTGACTTATACTGCTCCTCGGAGGGTGGGTGACACACTCGTTTTGCCAGAGGCTGCAGATTTAAGTAAACACGGGACATCATTTATAAAGTTCTACATCAGTGATCAGTCAAGAAAACCCTTTGACAGAGAAGAGCTGTAAGAGTTCCCCTTGCTTTGTGAGGGCTCTTGCCAGCTGACAGGCAGTACAGAGCGTTCAGGTACAATACTGAGGGCCAGGAGTGCACACAACCTTTTTTCTTAGAATATGGAGGACAGCAAGACCATCTTGAACCTCTTTAGATACTTCCCAGAACTGACAGAAATGGACCACAGAGCCCAGAGAGTTTAAAGAAGTGCACATACCTCTCCTGTTGACTCCAGTTCTCCTGCTGCTTTCACAAACTGCGCGCTGCAGGTAATCCTTTCTTGTTTCATGCGTTCTGTTCGTGCTTCTGTTGTCTCTTCTACTTGCCTCCTCTAGGGAGAAAGCCACAAGAGAGGTAACTAAGCCAAGGCAGCATTACCCACCTTTCACAGGCTCAATTTGTGTACCAGAACAAGGGGGAAGGACAGGGAGATCTTAACATGCAGTTCATACTGCATCTAATTTCTCATACACTCTTCTGAGCAGGAGATTGAAGTTATCTCCAACAACTTTGGTGTAGCATCACTGGTATCTATCGATCAATTCTGCTGCTAATTATCTGCTTGTCAAAAACTGCTCACCCAGATAGCTCTGCCATAGGTTACAGCATGAGAAACCCCCCCACACTTTTCCATTGGCTGTGGGCTGAATGAGTAACCATCTGCTCTTAAGATAATTTTTTCTAACATGCAAAAAGGACTAAGGTGTTTCATACATGTTCATTTAACTTTAAGAAACTGATCCAAGAGGAAAGAAATCAAATGGAATGCAATCCCTGTCTTTTTAAGAGACTTCTCTGCTTACAACAATAACTATGCAGTTTAATCATTTTTTTTGTTGTTCAAAGAGGGAAAAGCCAAGCATTTAAATCAAAGCTGGGAAGTACTGAAGAGCAGCGTGCATAGGAACAGCAGTTGTTAATTCTGCCAAGGAAAGCAAGTAGAAAAGTTCAACCAGATCCCAGTTAACAGAACAATTTAATGGCCGTGCAGGTTTAGACACAGACAGTGTACAGCTTCGTTGATGTTGTACACATCTATAATAAAAAAAGCAGCAAAGTGGTTCAACAACATACCTTAGCCAGAAAGCTAACAACTTTGTTCTTACTTTCTTCAGAATTAAGACACTGAGGAACAACATCTTCATGGCTTGTTTCCTGTCAGAAACATTGAGTGAGATTGTTTAGGATGTTCATATTAACAAAGTAAAAAATGGTTCTGTGACGCTCCCTTCCTTGCTGCGACATATGCTTAATTTTCCTTTGCTTCCAGCTCCCAAAATCAGTTATAACTACATCAGCCCTCATTACTTTTGGTGTGCAATAGCATCTGTAATACTAAGATCCAAACTGATCAGTGAAGAGCAATAAACTTTTAAGACAGAAGAATTTCTGCACAACAAAAGTTAACAGAGCCAGAGTTCTGCTCTGCTTACCTCTGCAAAGCGTGTGAATGCCTCCAGCGCGTGCTGCTGGATCAGCCAGGTCTGGTCAGCTAGCAGAGAAGCAAACAAACATGACAACTGGGGTACAACTTGCCTCTGAAAGAGGAACAAACATCTGTCAGTTCCAAAGAGTTAGTTGTGCACATCTTATCCTCATGATTTATTGCTAAAGAATTGCTCTAAGGTCAAGGGACAAGTTTGTGAAATGCAGAAATGCTACTGCCCTGACTAGCAAAAAAAACCAATGTAAGGGAGGTGACATGTTCTGTTCTTTCTTCTTGGAGGTTCAAATGTCAGTCCTTTCTAACTGGTGAGAAGCAACAAGCACATTAAGAACCAAACATCTTACATGCACTCCACATGTCTCGATGAAAAATAAAACTGCCATAGACCATAGTAAGTCTCCAAGATAACTGTCATGACACTCCTGAATGTATTTGATGAGCTTGAGCCTTTAACTTTATATTTAAATAAATAGCATATATATTTTCATCAAAAGACTGAAGATTATCTAAATAAGGCTACAATTATACCTACCTGTGCTTCTTGAGGTATAAACACCTTTCCCATAGAAGAGAGAAAATCCACCATCGTTAGACGAACATGATCTGGGGGATCCAACTGGAAAAGGGAAGACTGCAGTGCAAATACCTGTAGAAAGTAAACCCCAAGGGAGCTCCATCAAACAGACTGCAGGTGAAAACTGTTCTGTCTCACCTTTAAAACTGAGGACGTGGATTTTGGAAAAGTGGACTGGAAACAAAAGGAGGTGTGCTACATGTTGAATAAACTGGCTAGGATAAAGCTGCAGTGTGCATTTTAGAAAGAAATAAGCATGTTCAATAGCACAGCCGTTTATCTCAATTATCCTACAGGGTAATGGGATTCTCAAAAGCAGCATTAACCAAAGTGCCATATACTTGATTTAAAAACCAGGAAAGCAATCAAAGAAGAAATAAAATTAAGGAACCTCTATGTATTAAGAGAAGGCCAGACCATGAAGTAACTCATTTGAGAGTTCAGTAAGTCACAAAGAACTTGGTTTTGATGAAGTAAATTATTCATAGGGAGGTTTTGGTTTGGTTTGTTTTTTTTTTTTACCTGAGTAATCAGTTGAGCGTCTAATGCTTGGATGAAAAATTCCAAAAGGTGGAGTAATAAACACAGTGTCTGCTGGAGACATGGCTCATCTGAGACCTTCAACAGATCACAAGATATTAGTAACATCGCCTTTCAGCTTATGGAGTAACTACTTAAGAAGGAATTTAAAGTTACAGTAGTGTTCCAGAATTCTTAGCCTAACTTCACTTCCATAAAACAACACATCATAAGCAGCAGCAGAAAATATTAAAATAGTCATATCAATATTTCTAGGTACTCATATTTTACAAGACCCTTTTCTTTGATTTTTTAAATTAAGACTATTTCTTATTCCTCATCTCCTTCCTCCACTCACTAAGTTAAGGAGCTAAAGGTTCTCTGAACCACTTCTTTTCACTCATCAGTTGCCAGATGTTTTCACAGAATGGCTGAGGTTGGAAGAGACCTCTGATGGGGCACATTGTTGGCTCTTCTTCACCCTCACTCTCAAACTTTCTTTTTTTATCTGGAGAATGAACTATGACAATCCTTTTTTCTTTACTGCAGTTACAGACATGAACAGGTACACAGTTGCAAGAGATTCACCTTACCCCCTTGTTCTCAAATACTGGAGGAAGGTTACTAGCTCTGTGGGTTTTCACATGCTAAACTCTGTACTGATTAAATCACTGTAAGTTTTGTTCACATTCTAATGAACATTTAAATCAGGCCAAATTTGTAACTGATACGAATCAGAATGAGGTACTACAGATTTCTGGTTAAGCAAGTCTGAATCTGACACTGAGTAACAGATGCAGTAGCAAGGAGCCAGACATGAAACATTCAGGGAAAACTCACTTACAGTTACACTGAACTTTACAGAAATGCTCCAATCCAAGTAAAACAACTTAGTAACAAACACACGATGAAACAGCACTGGCCTCTCAAAGACATGGTGCTTTGGTCACTGCAGCAGCAAACTCTCTTACCTGCTTGGCCTGGAGAAAAGTCCAGAACTGACCAAGCACTGCCAGGATCGTTGCCTGAAGTTCTGCCTCCAAAGTGTCACCAGCAAAATTGCAGGCAGCCAGAAGGACAGAAAGGGCAGTGTTCTAGTAGGAAAAAAATGTGTAAGATGCATAAAAAAAACCCCATGTAAAAGAAACCAAAACCCCAGGCTTATATTAGACATCTAAAATGATACAAGCTGGCACGAAGCCCAACGTGCTGTGTCAGCAGTACAGTACAGCTAATCCACCAGGACACTGGCCAGTAAAGCTTCCAAGCGAGGAAACCACGCGTTACTTGTGCGAGTTTCACACGGTGCTCTGCTCATTAGCTGCACTGGCAGGCGAAAGCTGGCAGCAGATACTTCATGTGGAAGTCTCTGGTTTCTCACACTCCTCTCCTTCGCCAAGGAGACCAGCAAATATCTTTCAGATTTGATGCCGCATAAAAACAGCCAGGACTTTAAAACTTAAAAAGGAATTGTGTGACATGGTGTAAATCAGAAATCCTAAAGAAAAATACATCTGCTGACCCAGAGAGCAAACAACAACTAGAATGACTAATAAACCTCGTGACCTCCACCATCGTCTCCCTCAGATTAGAGGGTCCTAAAACGCTATGTACTAGGAGAAAATATTAAAATGAGAATTATTTTTCATGCATTTGCCAGTTAGGCATGGAAAAAAGCAGTGCAACACACAGAAAAATAGAACTGAGGTAACGGCAACAGAATCCTTACAGTTTGGAAATGCAGAGTTCGTGCATTTTAACAAAGATAGTAAAAGTCTCCTTTACCACAGGCCGGAGCTCTCCCAAAGCGCGCCTGGTGTTCAGCCATCGCCTGCACTGCGCGAGCCCCGCCACGCAGAGCTGACACGCCACTCGTTTCCTAAGATCAGGATTCAGGGCCTTGAGGGATATGTGCTGCCACACAGCCAAGTTCTCCTCCTCTTCTGGAAGAAACTTGTGAGCAAATTCTACCTGCAAACAAAGGTTAATAGGAACTAAGCAGAAAGAAGACTATTTGATAACCTGTCAGAAAGCTGAGAAGCCAAAATGCGCTACCAAAATGTTTAAAAACTTTTGTTTAAATAAAATCCAACTTTTTCTATAAAAACCTTATAAAACTGCCACATCCCTTGTCACATATAGGACATCAGAATGATTAAGGAACTTCACCTTGGTTGTTTTTATAAAAGAGCACATGTGCACAAATCAGGATCCACTATGACAAAGTGATACCAAGTACAACATCAAGTACAGCCAAGCGAGCACTCACCATCCCGCCATTTCTGAAGAAGATATTTTAGCACAGGCTACTTATTTAAATCTATTAAAGACAGAAGATGCTGCTGCTATACTTGCCTGGTGATCTGGAGCCATCAAGAACAGCATACGCTTCAGCAGAACACCCAAGGCAGAGACCTGGTAACAGTCACTGGGCCAAGACTTTATCTGAGTTAGGAAAACGGGGAATGCGTCTGATTAAATTAAGAAAAAAACCATCACCACTCAGCAAACAAATTCTATGCAGAATGGTCTGAGGGCTGTTATGTGGGGTCACAGCAGTAACACTAAATAAAGCAATGCAGGACAGGCTGGAAATACTAGGCATACTGCTTTGCATTTTCAGAGTACTGCTTTTGTTCAGCCTGGAGAAGAGAAGGCTCCGGGGAGACCTTCCAGCAGCCTTCCAATACCTGAAGGAGGCCTACAAGAAAGCTGGGGAAGGACTTTTCATAAGGGCAGTTAATGATAAAACAAGGGGAAATGGGTTTAAACTGAAAGAAGGGAGGTTTAGATGAGATATTAGGAAGAAGTTCTTCACTGTGAGGGTGGTCAGACACTGGCCCAGGTTGCCCAGAGAAGCTGTGGCTGCTCCTCCCTGGAAGTGTTGAAGGCCAGGCTGGATGAGGCTTTGGGCAACCTGGTCTAGTGGAAGGTGTCCCTGCTGATGGCAGGGGGGGTGGAACTGGATGATCTTTAAGGTCCCTTCCAATCCAAACCATTCTATGATTCTATGATTAACCCAATTTGAGGAATTAAAAAAATCCCAATACTGGATTTGGAAAAAGACAAAACTCCTGTCTTTGTGCATGTAGAAAGTTTGCCAGGAGAACCAGGATTAAAACTGGTGCTGAACTGCAAACATCACTGTGCTTCTTACCAAGTGGGCAATCACAACAACGTGGTGAGCGCACAGTTCAGCTGTTCCATACCTGGAATGTGAGAGAGAGACAGAAGCTTGTGAGTTTGTACTTCCTACTCTTTTATAGACTAAATATTATAAATCTTGTCTGAGAGATGGCCATTTTCTCTAACATATTTAAACTTGATATGCACAGACACATTTACTTGAGAGAACTGATCCAAAAAAACAATTATTCAATAATAGAAAAGGTATGTTCCCCTTACTTACATGAATGTAAAAATGGCTAAGCCATTTCTGCTCCTAATTTTTAAAATACACTCTATATCTGAAAATAATCTTAATTCTGGGACAAATTTTTTCTTTTAAAAAAAAAAGTCTCTCTCAAGGAATTATGTACAGCAACAGAACTAACTGGATCTGTGGAATCCTGCTTGGCCTGCAATAAAAACATCTCACCGGGCAAGGAAGCACCATGAGTCCATTGCTAACAGAGACGTGATCATACTAGAACCCAGCACAGCATCCAGCAGAGCATACTCCTGAGGAGAAAATATGCACATAAATTAATGCAGAAGCAGATTGCAGGCCTACTATTACTTTTACTCCACTAGTTAGCATAAAACCTAGTCAGATTTTCAAGCTTATAGAATTTAAAATGTTTTAAGAACTTATTTTCATACTCTGTGTCCAGCTACACCACCAAACAAGCACCTACACCTTTAGTTTTGCATACTTTGAACATAGAGGTACATTTCATTTCAATGGGCTGAGGATCCTTCACCTTTCAAAACCTGTCATCATGTGCATCCCTTCTTCGTAAGGCAACTTTTATGAAAAAGGCTGGTTTTTTGGGTTTTGTTGGGGTTTTTTTAAACCAATATATTGCCAATTTTCTTGGCAGCTTACTGAAAACCAAACAAAACCTTTTCCTCTTTTAGGAACACAAGTTTTATCTGAAAGAAGAACGTAGCATTCAGAAAACAACCCCCTAAATTAGGGCTGTAGTTTTTGTGACAGCTCTTAACTTTGTAATGGTTTACATTTATTTAGAGGTTCTTTTGTCTTATGTGCAGTAAAAAATGAAAAACTTTTAAAACATCATATAATGTTATTCAAAGCCCAGAATACTCGTCTGAAGTAGAAAATACTGCTTCTTACCATTTTATGGTATGTTCTTAGCTGGAATCACAACCATAGAATCTACTCTAAATATTAAATGCAACCTTATTACTTCACAGTATAGACTAATAAAACCAGGTAAAGTTAATGCAAGTTGAATACTGCACAAAAGAAAGCACTGAACTTTTATAGCAACTTTACTCCTCTCCCTCCCAAAGAGAACAAACATTTCCACCACCACTGAGGTTCTCAAGAACTTGTATGAGGCTTTATTCTCCCCTTTCCCACAAGTGACATTTGCTGTATAACTGAACTCCAGTCACGTAACTGGAGCTTTCCACAGAACTACTTCGTGCCTGAGCATCTCTTCAGAGCTAGATCATTAGAAAGAACTCACTCTTTTTTAAATAGGACCTATGCATCACAAAGGCTGAAGAGATGAGAAGCAAAAACCAATCTTACCAGTTGAGGAAAGTGTGATGGGAGTGTGGAAGCAATGAAAGAGCACAGGTGGACACAGACATAGTGATACAGGGTGATGGGAACTGCTGGCTGTCCTGTACTGGTCACTTCTGGCAAGCACACAGGGAGAGAAAGCTCACCAGAACATTGCTGGAAACGGAAGAAGAGAGCTGAAAACAAAGACAGGCTGCAAGAGTGAAAAAAAAAGACTGGGTTACAGATATGCAAATCCCAAGTCCTGCAAACAACATCTGTACAACAGAATCTCTCTCTCTCTCTGACCAAAAAAGGTGGCAGTAACTTCAGTGCTTTTACACTAGGTTTACATTTCTTGACTACCTTCTTCTTTTTCAAATTCAGGTGATTATTACAGGGTTCAGGCATAAAAATGCAAGATTTTAAATCGGTGAAATATCAACAAATTATACACACATCTGTCTCTCTTCTTATCTTGGAAGTAGTCTAAATAGCATTCCTTTCCTGGAAAAACAGAGACATCTCTGGCTCTGTATCCTTTGCTCCCGAAGCACTGAACATCAGATCTCATTTTTCTCAGCATCTATAGAGTCTGACAAATTTTAGTATTCAGTTGTGAGAGAAACCCCAACAACTGAGCCCCTCTTGTTTGCCTGTATAGACTGATCTTTGTGATAAAGAATTAGAGTGAAAACCTTTTTAGTACCTTTTTCCTGTGACCCAGAGAGTCTGCACTTCTTCAGGCTGAGAGGACAGCTTGTCCATTACAGTAATCAGGATGAGACACTGGGGCAGCTGCTGCTCAGGAGGGAGATCTGTAGAAGTTTTTTTAAAGTATGATGCTAAATATATATTGTATGTAAATCAGCTTTTAAGCAGGTGACAAACAATGAACAACTGGTGAAACATAAAAGTTCACAGTAAAACAATTTTAAAAAATCACTTATAGACACGGCTTCCAGGTTGCCCAAGGAAGTTGTGGATGCCCCCTCCCTGGAAGTGTTCAAGGCCAGGCTGGATGAGGCTTTGAGCAACCTGGTCTAGTGGAAGGTGTCCCTGCTGATGGCAGGGGGGTTGGAACTGGATGATCTTTAAGGTCCCTTCCAATCCAAACCATTCTATGATTCTATAAGAGGCTGTGCTCCTAAGAGGCAGCACAACCATCTCAGAACTATGACATATTGGTCAGGGCAGAAATGACAAAAAGGTGATCATTCTTCAGTTTCAAGGCATTCTACTTTCCACAGAAAATAATTAATTTAGGAAAAATAACTGCCTTCCCCCACCAACAGAACAGGAGAAAAATTTCAGCCTACTTTGAAAGTTCATGACAAACGTGGATTGAAATTATGCAGAACAGCAGAATTGATAGGATTTCTGTCAACCAGATTAATATGGAAGTTACTGCAAGTACTTTGGAAAAGATGCATTCAGTAGCAACATCGAATCATAGAATGGTTTGGATTGGAAGGGACCTTAAAGATCATCCAGTTCCAACCCCCCTGCCATCAGCAGGGACACCTTCCACTAGACCAGGTTGCTCAAAGCCTCATCCAGCCTGGCCTTAAACACTTCCAGGGAGGAGCAGCCACAGCTTCTCTGGGCAACCTGGGCCAGTGTCTGACCACCCTCACAGTGAAGAATTTCTTCCAAATATCTAATCTAAACCTCCCCTCTTTCAGCTTAAACCCATTTCCCCTTGTTCTGTCATTAACTGCCCTTATGAAAAGTCCTTCCCCAGCTTTCTTGTAGCCCCTTCAGGTACTGGGAGGCCGCTATAAGATCTCCCCGGAGCCTTCTCTTCTCCAGGCTGAACAGCCCCAACTCTCTCAGCCTGTCCTCATAGGAGAGGTGCTCCAGCCCTCGCAGCATCCTCATGGCCTTTTCTGGACATGTTCTAGCTGCTCCATGTCTCTCTTGTGTTGAACTATCTATCTGTTCTGAGAGTCATCTGAGTTAGCATGCAACTAGCTGTATCATGGCATTTACAAAAAAAATAGAGGTAAACAAACCAGTACAGAATACTGCTTGTGGTCCAGAAAGTCAGAATATCAATCCTGATCCCTTAGAGATGTTTACACAGTACTAGAGCAGTGGTAGCTGTATTTTAAACCCACCTAACTTTTCACTTAACACTTGCTCCATAAAAGGGCTAAAGGGAAGAAGCTGGTTGATGAGAGGGTCCAGAGCCACTAGAAAAACCCGGGATATTTCATCTCGATGAACTTCCAAGATCTCTGGAGCATAAAGACTGGGAGGAAATTTGCTGAGGGGGGATGAAAAAAAACAGTTAAATATTCTCAGTAACACTGCTTTTCAAAACAACTACAAAAAGGCAAATTCATTATTTCCTTGTTATTGTAAAATGACAGAAAAGGCTCCCCATTTTAGAGCATCTATTTTAGCCTGAGACTTACAACTCTGCATCCAGCCTTTAAGCATCACAATCCAATATTTTATTAAACACTGAAAGAAAACCTTACAAGCTCACAGAAAATGCATGTAAAATACATAACATCTATAAGAAGAAATATACTGAATCACAAAAAAAGTCAAGCAATGAAAAGCCCAGAAAACACCTATATACACAATCTGACACTCATTAATGTGACAGCACTAATTTAGCACATGGCACTAATTAAAGGATACCACAAGTTCCTTGAAGAGGAAAAAAAACTCTGGGCAATAAAATAAAAAAATAAGTGATATGAGAATAAAGCAAAAGAGATGATGAAATGAAAACCTTCTATGCTTGCAGCTGATAAAGAGACATTAAGAATGCTACCTTCTTGCTCAAAAAGCCTGCTCAGTTTTGCTGAGTGAACAGAAGTTTACAACCTGCCACTTGAGAAAGATACACAAGGTAAGTAAAGTTAGAAAAGGGAACTCATTAAAAAAAAAATCCCCTCGATCCTGCAGTGAAACATGCAGTGAACTCATGTGCACATCTCGCCACAGAACCTGGTTTCAATTCCAAAAGGACTGAAATCAGCCCTCTGCGCTCTCCCTTGTTCTTCCCCACTGCAGCAAATAGAGCCAGATTTTTGACAGCAGAATGATAAGCTGCTTGCAGACTGTTATGCTTTATTAGCATAACATTAAAAATGCATTTGCTTATGGGAGAACCAGAGAATCCTTTTGGGTGATTTCACAAGATTATAAACACAACAGTAAAGCTATGAAAAATTTCAGGATGCTCTGTTTCTGATCCGCTCTCCCTTCAGGACAAATGTTTCCATATTTTGTCTTAAAGTTGAAACCATCTGTCAAATTATTGCTGCTGACACCTGCATTTAGTCTTGGGTTTGGTTTTTTGTCTTTCACTAGAATGTAAGATAGAAAAAAAAAAAAAGTAGCAGGGCAAAACAGAAAGGAATTGGGATTAGTAGAGAATGGTAATTGTGAATTGCCTTGACTTTGCCGAATGTGACTAACACCAGACTACTGTTTGTTTCAAAGTGGAAGGTACGCTGCTGGGTTGCTCTGGTTTAGCTCTGCCTAACTGCTTCATTGCAAGGTGACAGAAGGGCAAATCCTACCTTCAGGAATTTCGACTTTAGGAACAAGAATTTCCAAATGAAATTGCATAAATAGACCCAGTATCCAAGGCAATCAGTCTGCATATTCTACACATAACTTGTGAAGAAATGTTGACGTCATCGAGTTAGTGACTTGTCAATATTGGACACTCTGAGCACTGATCAAGAAGGTGTTTAAGGTAACCAGTACCACAAAAAAGTGTCCAATTCATTAAAAAACATTTTTTTAGATTTTTGTACATGAAAAAAGAAAGGAATGACTCTGAAACAAGAACTGTTACTTTTATATCTCACAATACCTGCAACTTTAAGAATGCAATATGGAGATGTTATTAAGATACTATCAGTAATCACTTATTTGTACTTCACTCACCTGTATATCTGAAGAAAGAGCTGGTGCAACTGAGAGCACGAATCAGAGAAGAAAGAAAGAAATTCCTGCAAAAGCCATTAATTTTGAATGGTACTTTTAATATAAAATACATGACTTAATACACTTTATTTCTGTTCTGCTATATTGGTGTGTAAAGTACTGCACTATCAGTTACGTTCTAACAATCCACAGCACAAAGCAAATGCAAAGCAAACAATACACAAAGTATTCCTAAGATTAATTACACTACATGTATATATATATTGTAGATACAACAATTAACATTTATAGGCTTATTTTAAAAAATTAGAAAGTGCAGTTGCAATAGCCAAAGAGAGCTGCAGAAATCTGAAGTGCTCTCATATGTGCTGTAAGGCTGTTTTATCTTGTCAAGATGATATTTACTTTGTGCAAAAAAACCCCAAACAAACAAAAAAAAAACCCCAAAAAACAACCCCCTGCTTTTACCCCGTGGGACAAAACAGATGCAGAATGCACCATCACTGCTGGCCCTAGAGAGCAAAATTTTTTTCACATACTTTTTTAAAGTGGGTAGATTTACAGCATTTCTTCTAATAATGAGGAAAATAAAGCACAGGAACGAAGTGAAAGGGCCAGGGGAGGAGCAGGAAGTTAGTGTCAGAGCTCACAACAGCACACAGGCACTTCTCCCAACCAGTGCCGCACTGTTTTCAGTTGTTGAAGTGAGGAACAATTCTGCAAACTTAGCAACAGGTTTCATCTGCTTAATTTTTCCAGGTAAAGTTACTATTGCACTGACTCAAGGCTGCCTGTAAAGACTGGACATCTCCTACCAACTCCTCAGTGACATTGCTTGTAACAGCTTCTTCTTCTTGTTTGTTTTGCTGTTAAATCACAGCAACAGCCCTGCATAGGCTTGTGAGTATATACAGGTGGGAGAATTATAAGCAGGTTATGCATGGATGTTAATTATGCCACCCATATGGTATAGTCACAAATTGTAAAGTTATTATGCAGTAAAAAGTTATTACATTTGCAGACTAGAGGCTTAAATTTAATACTAACACATAATTCATTTTTAAAACCCACCTTGGTGTAGTGTACAAGGGAATTAGCAAAGAACCTGCACAGCTTGACTGTCTTCTGGAACAGCCTGAGGTCAATGCCCTCCTGTCCAAAAAAAAAAAAAAAAGCAGTTCTAAAACTTAATATAACAGAGTAATACAATAAAAAAGAAAGTTAGATTGCTAACAGTGTTCCAAACCTATTTCAAACTTGATTCTCTCCAGACTCTGCAGCTATGAGGGAAAAACTTTAGAAATCTTCAGTATGCCTCAATGTTTTTATAGCAATATTCAGAATTGAAACATTATCTTTTGATTGATCTTGGGATATTGTCAGTTTAGGAAATAAAATAAATTCCTATAGAGTATGATGGAAACTTATTTTCAGCACCTCACTAAAACATCCCCAATCTAAACAAAGTTATGGGCCTCATTTTCACGTGGTTTCAAAAGAACAAGGTATTCTGCCTAGCACATGAAGTAAAACAAACGCCACCAACTGTCCCCAAACCACTCCAAGCAAAAATACAAAAATAGAGCACAAAGAACTTCTCCTCAAGTTCAAGGGCAGCTCTGGGAGCTTTTTAATTCACCTGTATCTCTGACATCTTCATTTGCTCGGCCAGTTGCAAACAGGAGTGAAATGAAAGCAGCGTGTCCTTGCACAGGCCACCGAGGATGTCACTGTGTTTCAGATGACACTGCAGCACAGAGTGATGCTTCAGGCTTTGTCTAAAAGACAACAATATATCCAGATGTTTAACTGTCAGAAGTGATCATGCAATGAATTAGTACAAATCCAAATAACTAATTCTTCTATTTAGGTTTTTATACAACACTAATTGGTGCAATATCCATGTACACTGAGACCATAAAATTAGAGAGAGCAACCCTCTTCATAGCCATGACTGAAACACAGAGAGGCAGGATGGAAGCGCAAGACAGCACAACTCCCGCCAAAAACGCCAACAAAATTGCAGGTCAGACCTCTTCAGATTATTCAGACAATGGTGTTTCAAATTTTCCTCTGTATTGTAATACAAAAAGTCAAGCTTCTATTATTTTGTCACATATGATTCCTAACTAGCTTCACTGATGGAACCTTTAATGCTAGTTACTAGCTAAATTTTAAAATAAATTTCTAAATTTCCTTACTAGCTAAATCCTAAATTGAATTATCCAATTTCAATTTTATTTGAAACTCTGAATATAAAGCTATTGAAACGCTGGTCATTTAAAATTACAGTCTGTTTATATTACAATAAAATCCAAAGAGTTCAATGACGTACTTGATTATGAACTTCCACGTGTTGGCATGAAGAGCATGGTCCATATTGGAAATGACAGAGCATATCTCCAGCACAGTGTGGATTACTAAGGAGGAAATAACAACAGCTGAGTTAAATCAGATCTGTGAGTTCACAGCTACGCTCCTCTCCTAGGAAGAGAGCAGCAATCACAAGCACTAGAGAATAACTACCACATTGACACCGAATCAGGATAAGGGCTCAGTGCTTCAGTGCTGCCCCTTTCCTACAAACCTACACAACACGCCCCATCCCGCAGAGAAAGGTTCAGGAGAAAAATGGAAATATTTCAAGCTGCAAAATGCTGCTTTCTGAAAGGCTGGTCAGGAGAGCAGGAACTCAGCATGCTCAGAACTCTGTCTTAAAAATTCAAATGTACTCTCTATAGGAAAAAAGACTGAACAAGACTTTAAAAAGCGTTAGATCCACATATACCTGACACCATATCTGTGATGTTATCTTCAGTAGAAGCAGAGCCTATGGAAATCACATCTAGTAGTTCCATCAGCTGCTTCTGAAGAGAGTAAGTTTCCTTGAACATAGCTTGTAGGAGGTCAGAAATCAAGTGCAGATGCCCACAGTACACTGATTCACTGTCCTGTAGGAAACGAGGCAGAAGAGGTTTAGAAAAACAAAAAGTTCAGGAATCACAGCCTGATTTTTCACATGCTGAAAATGTCAGGAGCTTTGTCATACATTTCACTGGAAAAAAAGAACAAGGCATAGACATTCCTACTTTTAACTCAATACACAGGCAGGTAGCTTCTGACACCAACCCCTGTTCCCTAAATATAAAATGCTGTTCACCTGCAGCCTCATCAACAACTAATGAAGTCTGCCTGGCTCTAGTGAGTTCAGTGGGCTTTGGATTCGGCCTCCATGCATGAACCTAATTGAGATCATTTCTGAACAAAACAGGACAAGGTTATCAACAAAGGAAGTAGAATTCCAAACATTTCCCAACACTCTGAAATCAGAATTGTTAAATAAAGGTATGGCACCTGAGTTCAAGTCCTGGCAGGGAGGACTGCTCTGAATGTTCCCATAAGAAAGAAAAATTGATAAGTGAAAATGGAGGCTGACCAAAAGCTATTGTGTCCTTATGACAACCTTGTTTTATAGGAAATAAAGGAACAGGGAATTCCTGTTGCATCTGAAAATGCAGATCTGAACCTGGTATACGTTACTCCTCACAACCAAGATAAGGATCCTAATCACAACTTTCAACCCACTTTGGAACTTGCATAGAAATAAGGTAAGTGGCACCATTTTGGTAACCATTTGTAGCTCCAAAGATACCACAGCTATCAGAAGTGCACAGATGTCACAGAGAGCCCAAACTCATAAGCAAACTGTTAAATTGATATTGATGTAAAATATGGGGATAGCACAGTCTGTGCCTCTCCCTGCCAGGTCAGATTTGCTCAGCAGACAGGTGAAAAATCATCTTTGGACTTGTGCACTACGTACATTCTGTAAAGTATTTAACAACTAAACTTAAATTATAAAAAATAATAATTCAACAACAATACTATTTCAGAATAGGATCTTCTTGCAAAGGCAGTGTTTCCTAAAAGCCAACCAGTAAATTTTCTGCTTCTAGCACAGACGTACCTTGCAGTGTGTAAATGTGTTCTTTATTACATAGAGGACAGAGGATGGAAGGCTGCGGATGCTCTCCAGAGGCACGCACTCTTGCAGTGTGCAGATGTATCGTACACAGCCAGTCAGCGTTTCCAACAGTTGCACCACAGTCTTAAAACAAGAATAAACAACAACAATCAGTGTTTTTCACTCCTGCAATAATTTCAAAAGCATCTTTTTTTTTTTTAGCTAAATTGCACCGAGATTTTTATGGCATTTAAAGTTCACTGCTATTTGCATAAATAAGTAGCTTGTTAAAGAATTGAATGAGGGTCCATAAAATAGTATCAAGCAATTCCAAGTGTTTTATCTGATACCATATACTCTTTGAAAGTTTCATATTTTTTTTACTACTGTTCTCAATTTACAAAAGTTTTAAAACTCTGAATTAAGTGACTGTATAAACAGGTGCCAGATTCACTTTTTAAATATGGAGAATCACATTCCATCTGCACTAGAGAATTAGAGATTTTTTTTTTTTTTTTTAATTCTGATTAGCACCACACACTAAAGGTAATCAAATCATTCACAAAATTTTAATTCAACTGCAGGAAGTTCAAATTATATTTTAACCAGCTGGTTAGTAGCTAATGAAAACATTCTAAAAAATCTCTTTATTGTTTCAGTAAAATCAAAGAATAATGTAAACATTTGTTTGACAACTTATTTCATGGGACTTGCCTGTAAAAGATTCCGTACAGTACTGCATAACTCTGTATTCTGGCTGGTTAATCCTTTGGCCTCGCTCGATAATTCATACATCAAGTTATCAAAGAACCGTAGAGTCTGTCAGAACAAAACAAAACTTACAGCCTTTTATTTATAAATGTACACACACAAACAGCAACACCATCCTGTATCTGCTTGTTTCCTTGGCATGGAGTCCTGGGCTACTGAGATAACTCACAGGAGAAAATAACACTTTCTAGTATTTGAATCATAAAGCATGATACACCAGGAAGCAAAAACCATCTTACAGACAGAAGCTATAGTAGCTGTTACTTTCTATAAAATCTAATAGTAAAACAAGCTTGCTATCTCAGCAGGTGTCCCTGCTGATGACAGGGGGGTTGGAACTTGATGATCTTTAAGGTCCCTTCCAATCCAAACTATTCTATGATTCTATTCTATGATCTAATGTAAAATATATACCTCATTCCACCAAAGATTTTTTACTTGGTTAAAACCACACCACTTTAAAAGGATTTTCATGTTGTCTCAGAAATATTGTTGTTTGTTGAGAATGATAATTAACAGTTTGAATACATAAAGAAATAAACATGGATGATCTACAAACAATAATAACTTCTACTTTGGTTAAGGTCCTTGGATATTTTACGAGTGTTACTGCTGAGTCTGCAAAGACAGCGAGGGGCTTCCAGGCACGTGCAGGATACAACGTAAACTGGTATGGTACAGTAATCCTTGTTCAGGATATGCAAAATAGGAGACATTCTTCTTGTAATCTTTAAAATCTGGTACAGGATGTAAAATAAGGAAAATGGAAATCAAGTGGCCATTTTTACTGTCTTCTTAAACTATACAAGTTGAGGCCTGAAACTTAAATCAGTAATTCGGCGCCGCTTTACTTCAGTTAAAATGTTAGCACAGAAGGATTTCAATACAACTGCAGCAAAAAATTCTCCATCATTTAATCAAAAAAGATAACATATGTTATGCTAGTATGGTCTAAAAGTTTATTCCCTAATTATCCACAAATTTTGCAACATTTATTCATGATATATGAGTGTTAGATTCTTCAGGTTTTTTGTCCGAGAGGCAACCTCAGGTAAAAATTCTCCACCTTGGTCATTTTACAAAAAGCTCAATTTTGTCAAAAAAGAAATAAATCCCAATTCTATTACTTAATCTAGAAAGTAGAACATATGTTCTATCCTCTCCCCACTGTAAAGAATGGTAACAATCACAGAAATTATCCAACACAAAATGGTTAAAACTTTTAAAGGGTAAAATTTTTATTTCAAGCTTTGTATCCAAAACAATAATTATATCATGAGACCTCAAAAAAGAATCCCTGCATGCTAAGCAGGTTTCTAGCACTGGACTGACTGGAAGTTTAACATTTAATTGAAGCTCTCATACCTTAGGTAATACTTTTGAGAAAAAAGTTTGTTCCAAATCTGTGAGGCTGATATGGGGCAAAAACATTTCAGTCAGGATCCTCAAAACACCTGCAAAGCAAAACATTTATAAAATGTTAGAGAATAAAAACACATGGTTATCAAAAATACCTGGTAGTGACCTATCAGATGAAATAAAGAACTGCATCAAGCAGAAACAGATCAGGTATTTCATTTTGAGAGGGGCAACAAAACATTTGCCACATATGCCTTATCTGAAAAATCAAGTAACAATAACAGCTGCAACATGTATAAACCCATCAATAATAGATAGCATCACACCTGACAACACTCAGTTGAAGGCTTAGGACAATCGCTTGCCCATCGAACCAGAATTTTCCATATTCCAAACTGCAAATAGTGGCACATTTAATACGTTGGGTGACACTAATATGCAACTTAACAGTGAATATTGGCACGACTCAAACAGTTACATATCAGCCTCATTTTCTTATCACTGTCAGGTAGTCCTGACAGAAGCATCCTTCTTTGAAGTATCTAAAGAACAGAAGCAGCAGGAAGGATAAAGCAGCTTAACACGCACAGCTTCTTTACAGTCTTTTATAAAGATTTTTCAACATGCAATTTGTATAACATGCATGGTCCAGCAGGATTGCTGAAGACCATGAAAGTCACTAATTATAGTGACTATAATATATATATTATAATATATAGCATAAATATTTTTAAATAGTGCAGAATTTATAATGTATTCGCAGTACAGTGATGAGTAGGAAGAAGAGGCACTTCTTGGTTGCTACTTACGAATATGCTCAGTCCAGTCTTCAGACTCTTGATACATAGAGTAAAAACGTTAAAGAAATTCAAACTCATTCTGATATCAAGGTTATCTTTACAGCATCCACAGAAGCCGCAGTGACTTCTCACAAGCTGTCCCCATCTGTGGTATGGAATTGGCGGGGATGTTCCATAACTGATGAGGGCAGATATATGTCATTACATGCATTATCTTCAGGAGTGTTTCTGCAATGTATTGGGAGAGGGAGTCTTGGGGTTTTTTGTTTGTTTGTTGAGCTTTTGGGTTTTTTCCTTGGGAGATTTTGGATTTGGGGGGGGGGGTTTTCGGAGAGGGCTGTGTCCTTAGAGTGATAAATGAACCACACTCGTATTTTCTACTGTGAATCTTTTATTTCACTGAAGGGCTGTACTCATTTCAAGCAATATACCCAACACCCAGCTTTTCTCTGCTGTATCACAAAGGTGACACCACTTTCCCTCCCACATATTTACTTCAACTGTATA
>NW_010329310.1:0-267 GCF_000700745.2 Antrostomus carolinensis | reverse complement strand
CCCCCCCTCACACCCACACACCCACCATTTTAGGTTATCTCCCCACAACCACCCAGCAGTCAAATCAACCTCCCCATCCCCCCCTCATCCTCCACGGGAAGGATATAAGAAGCCGGGGAAGGACAACAGGTAACTCCCGGCGACAGAGATCCCAATCCCAACCCCCCAGCTCTTGCAGGAGCAGCTCGGGATCTGTTTGGGACATGGCGCCGGCTGCGCTCACCTGAGGGACGGGCAGAGGCGGGAAAAATGAACCTTCATTATCCC
>NW_010329309.1:24572-34505 GCF_000700745.2 Antrostomus carolinensis | reverse complement strand
CTATTTCCAGAGGCAGGGAGGAGCAATTCCAGCCTAGTTTCTCCCTCTCTATTAAGGTCAGAGTCTGAGAAGCTGGACAGAAAAATACACAGGAGAATTGGGCAAAATCCAAAAAAACTACAAATTTCATCCGTCGCAATGAAATAAAACCGTTTGCCCTTTCCAGTCTTTTCACTGAAGCAGCACCCGGCAGCACACATCCTGTTTGCCATCACATTTTCCCCATGCGACTTCATGCCTGCGGAGTCCAAGCCATTGCGAACAGAGCGGCTTTTATGCCTCGGCAGCTCCCGCCCTCGCTCCCAGTCCTGCCGTTTTGGGGTTGGGGTTTTTTGTTTTGTTTTGTTTTTATTTTTTCAGGAGCTCAGACTCTATTTTTAATAGTCTGAATTCAGCTGCACCTGAATGTCTCGGCAGAGCCGTTCCCAGGGTAGGATGCGCTGGGGCTGTGGGATACCCCGAGGTGGCATGGAAGGACGTGTAGACGCAGCTCTCCACCTCTCCTGCTTTAATGCTGTCTGTGACCTGGCTCTGGGACGAGCCTCCCTCTAATTTGTACCCAAATATATCCCTGCAGCCAGAAATGGCTCCGGATGAAATGCTTACCAGCGGAGTGTTGGTAATAACAAAACCTCCTATCTCTCCAGGCGTTTTACTACTCTTAATTCTGCATAACCGGATATCTTTAAGCAAATTTCATCTTTGAATGCCCTGGAATTGTTCATTTAGAACAGGAAAAACTGCTGTCAGCCCCTCTCCTGGTGCTGATAGGGCTGGGCAACCAATGTGACAAAGTCCTTTTCATTCCCGTTCCTACAGCTTCTGTACAGCCCTCCTCAGCTCAGCCGACTCTGTGGGAGTCGGTGGCAGATTCGTTTCTGTTTGTTTTATAGAAAGCCCAAGGAATGTCACTGATTCACGGGGTGGGACAGTCTAAATTGGAAATCGGTGTGTCACTGTAACCAAAGTGATCTGGGAGCAAGGCTCTGTCCCAGAACTTTCTTGAATAATCAACCTTAAATTAATTGCAGCCTGGACCACAAAGGACACTGTCGTTAGGATGTGGGTGGGATAAATGGGAGTGAAAAACATTTCCCTTAAGTGGGATTGTCACAGAAACCTTCCAGGAGCATCAGTTTTGGGGCTTTACGTTCACTTTTTCCACATGGCAGAGTAAGAAATTTGCACCAGTTGGGATAAATGTCCCCAGTGGATTCAGGAACTGGTAACGAGGGGCTTTTATTGCCAGGCCATTGCAGCATGCTGCCAGGGGAAAGTTGTTGTCAGCTGCTTCTTTGCTGTCTGCTGGGACAGGGAAGAGCTGAGTCCTCCAAACTGGGGCTGAGCAGCACCAGGATAAGGAACGCTGAGCCCAATACTCCCCTTTCACCTGAGGACCAAACCTTCCTCTCTGTTCTTCACCATCCTCCGCTGCCAAAAGTTTCAAAATCACAGGGTTTTGTAAAACTTTAAATACTTTATAAACCTCCCTAAAACAAAGAACCACCTACTTCGGAATAGGCAATGGTTTTACTACAAAGAAATAGCTCTCCCACGGCACAGCTCAAGGTAGGTGTAGAGCAACAAATTGGAGGTCTGCGAGGCACTCGGTGCTTTTTTGTTTTACCAGTCATATAAAGGAGCTGCCAGGGCTGTTTTTCTTCACTACCACTGAGTTTCTTCTCTAACAAAGGAGTTTGCATGCTGTTATCTTGCAGAGCAGCTAATAGCTAGCTTATTTCATTTACATCCAGCTGCACCAGCCTTGTCTGTTGCTTAACATCTTTTCAGTTATTTCACTTTTAGATGACATTTTCCTGGTTTCCAGCTGCCACCTACCAAACCCCCTCATCCTCCCCATTCAAATGAAACCTCTTTCTCTAACAACTCTCAGAACAGTTTTGAATGTTGAAAGCTCTCAGCTCTTTCCTAGCTCTGTAATTGCTGCTTATATTATTCTGGAAGAGATTTTTTTTTTTTTCCCCCCGATAATACTTAGAATTAATTTGTCCTAGCTTTACAAAATAAATAATCAGTCCTCCTAACAATCCATAGGGAAGTGAGCATTACCCACTTTTCACAGCTGTGAGGAATGAGTCAGAAAAGTTGAGTGACTTATTCAAAGCTAAATTTGCACCGAGTCAGGGAGTCAGAACAAAGCAACGCTGGCCCCCCCACCTATGCTGAGATCAGTAGGTCGCTCCCTCGATATTATTTTATGCTGTATTGAGAAGGCTTCTTTCCATTTGGCAGAGCAGCACGACAGCGTATTATTGTTTCACTTCTGTAACACTTCTGGCCTTTATGCAGTGATTTTTCCATCTCAAACTTTCCAAGTGCTTTTGAAACTGGAGGCATCAGATGTTAAAGATATCAACACAAGTGTTCTCCTACCCCGGCCCTCGCTGTGCACATTCAGCCAGTGGAATTCGCTGCTGCCTTGACCTCGGGGTTCAAAAATTACTCTTTATTTCTAATTTTTCAGGTGCTGGAGGAGCTCGGCGTGCAGGTCACGTTGCAGCGCAGCAGGACTACGTGCTGTATGAACATAGAATCATAGAATGGTTTGGGTTGGAAGGGACCTTAAAGCTCATCCAGTTCCAACCCCCCTGCCATCAGCAGGGACACCTTCCACTAGACCAGGTTGCTCAAAGCCTCATCCAACCTGGCCTTGAACACTTCCAGGGAGGAGCAGCCACAGCTTCTCTGGGCAACCTGTTCCAGTGTCTGACCACCCTCACAGTGAAGAATTTCTTCCTAATATCTCATCTAAACCTCCCCTCTTTCAGCTTAAACCCATTTCCCCTTGTTTTGTCATTAGTTGCCCTTATGAAAAGTCCCTCCCCAGCTTTCTTGTAGTCCCTTCAGGTACTGGGAGGCCGCTAGAAGATCTCCCTGGAGCCTTCTCTTCTCCAGGCTGAACAGCCCCAACTCTTTCAGCCTGTCCTCATAGGAGAGGTGCTCCAGCCCTCGGATCATCCTGGTGGCCCTTCTCTGGACTTGTTCTAACTGGTCCTGGCTTTTAAGTGGAATTAAACTACTTTGAGAAGGAAGGGTGCTGAGGAAGGTTTGGAAGGCAGAATGGCAGCATGGCAGCTTGCTGGACCATCCAGTGCTGGCTGTGGCTGGAAGCAAGAGCCTGGCGTGACAGTTGGGTTCATTGTAGCTCTTTAAAGCAACAGTGGATGAAGCTACAAGAAGAACCTGCCCACGGACACCTATAAAAAGAAACGCAGAAAGGACACGCCCTGGTTTAAAAATACCAACATTCTCATTCCAATGCTAATTCAGGTTCCTGGGCTTGTCTGCAGGCTGGGATGTTCCAGAGTCCTTCCCTGGAGACTTGAAGCGGAAGAACAGTGACCCCAGGCCCTAAGACAACATGTCCCAGATGCTCTGCTGTGATGGTGGCCCTTTAGCTGAGTAACCTCATAAGCTCTAATTTTCTTAAACCTCCCACCTAGACACCAAGCGAGATTTTGGGCTCCATCCATCACCTGCCACCTAGGATGAACCGTTTGGTTACGCTGATGTTGCTCATTCAAATTTTATTACCCCTCAGTGTTTGTTTTTGACGCTGATTGGAGGGGTTTAGCCCGCCAGATTTACAGGGAGTACGGGGGAAATCAAACTTCTGCTTGTGTCAGACTGTTTGCAGTTTGCTGTGACTCCCCACCAGCTGTCCCTAGATAGCTCATTTTCATCCGGGGCGGATGCCAAATTTTAGCATTAACTGCAGGCTCACGGAGCTGAACCCACAAGGCGCTGAAGCGAGCAGCTGAGGACACGCAGCGCTGTGTGGAACTGGACTCGGAGTTAACATCTGCCACTGGTGAAAAATACACCCAAAAAAAGAGCTCTCTGCTGTGGGTTGAGGCAGAGTTACAGGAGCAGAGGCCACATCCCATATCATTATGTGGGAAGGTGACTTCATCCCACAATTTCTAGGTTGCTCCTCTTTGGCACAGTCCAAGTTAACACTCCTCCAAGCACAGAGGTTGGAGGACTAAATGTTTCTAGGAAATATTAATCAAGAACTTTTAATGGAGTAATTGCAGCTTGGAGTCATTTAACAATCGATGTACTTTCCATGCAATAGCGCTTTATTTTTGTTTTGTTTTGGGGTTTTTTTTTCTGGTTACTGGCATATAGTCCTTACTCCAGGGAGCTGGACGGTAATTAATGCATTTTGTGGTTAAATGTTTGGACTCAGCATCTCACGGCGCCCGAGGAGAAGGGAGGTAGACAAAGCAGGCATTGTCTGCAGGTTTCCCTCGGCTGCCTTAGGTCCCCTACATTGAGGCACGGTGGGGGCAGGTTTACGGGAACGCTGACACAGGCAGGGTTTTCACCTCGCTTCCTTCAGTGTCACTGAAACATTGGCAAAGTGAAACTGCTTGGCATCTCCCCACGTTTGAAGATGATATCCAAGGGAAGTTGGCTCTCGGGACCACACATACGACACGAGTAATTGAATGCCCGACTCTCCTCTTTCAGTTTTTCAGCAGGAGGCTGTTGCCATGCCTCTTGTCGCCTTTCCACGCTCACTGCCCTACTTTTAAAATTCAGATATTGGTCTTTTCTCTACTGTGAGCATCAAGAAACAAAGATTTTTGGCTTCACCCTTTTGTAGAAAGGAACCTGGAAAGGACTGAGAGGCAGAGTTTGAGCCTCAGCTAAGCTTGAAGGGAGCTGGAGCAGAAACCTCCTGGGAAACATCCCTACAGCAGCGCTGCACAGATGTACACGCACCCCGAGTTCCTTCAAGAAAAACCCCAAATTTATTGCAGTTCTAGTTTTAAAAGTTACTTGGAAAAAAAAAAAAAGACACCATTTCCTGTGCCTGCTTAAATAAAATCTGTATTTCCCCACCTTTATGTATCAAAGTTGCCTGAAAGTAAATAAATTAAGGTCATTGGCTATTTTCTTTTAAGATTAGTCTCTGGGAGATTCAAAGAGCTGGACTGATAACGTGATTTGGTTAACGAAAAAACCACCACGCCACTTGCTTCTCTCAAAATAAAAATACCAAGTGTGCCCGGCTGTGTTTGAATAAGTGATTAAATCAGCCACACTACCCTGCAGCACAGTGATCCAATGCCACCACCTCAGTTTCCTCCTGCATTTCTATCATCTCAAAAGCCTGAAAGTTGCCCGTAGCTGGGGACTTCCCTAATGAACTCCTTCCATTATATCCCAGCAGCTCCCAGCTGGGTTTCAACACCACGGACTGGCTTCTGTCATGAAGCTGAAATGGAAGAAAAGCTGTTTGATGTGGCTTTTTAATGGTCTGCAAGTTCTGTAAAAGACCCCGGGGGGAAGATGTGGTGTGGAAAGCCAGCGCGCAGCACCGGCAGCCTCTCGTGCCCTGCGTGCTCCATTGTCTGTGAGCAGAGAATGGAAGCACCAGCCCCTTCCCCATCTTTCATCAGCCCACAAATGGCATCTGCAGAGGATCAATCCAATTAAAGTAATGACACCGAGGCAGGGTGTTTTCGCTCGGGTGCAGGCTAACATCAGAGCAAAAAAAAATAAATAACCCCAAACCCAGCACCAAAACCTCGTTATCCCCAGGCTCGCTAGATCCCAAACCTTGCTACCCAAGAATTCATCCCAATTTATTGCAAGACTGTCGCCTTTAAAAATACAAACCACTCTGTGGGTTTTCTTCTCAGTAAAGATGCTGCTGATGTTCTTTGCTCCACAGCAAAGCTTCAAGCATGGGAGAAACCCTTAAAGGAGAGCAGGGGGCTACCTCCTGCCAAAGGTGTGCGGTGCTGCCCCGCACCAGGGCTCGGAGCCGGCAAGGGGAGGGAGAGGACAAAGCAAACAGCTCATTTGAGGCCCCAACGAGGACCCCAGTGCATTTTACTGTCATACAGGCTAAGACTCAACTCACACCCAGGGTCTGAAATCGCTTTATTTCTATATTTGCACACTTGGAATGAAGTAGTCTCTGTCCCAACCTGGCAGAATCTTCTCCTGACCTGGCAGTTGCTGTTGTGTCAGCAGTGATCACAGTCAGCTCGCTTCAGAGGGGCCATCAAAACAAAATAATTCCATTAATTCCTTCTCCTAGAGGAACGGCTGGATGAGGTTAAGTGATTTGCCCTGACATCACCTGCAGAGCAGCAGCTCAGGTTCAGATTCAGATCAGATTCAGTAGTGCAGGTAGAAACTAGTCAGCATCTGAAGTTTTACATCTCTGGTAGCTCCCAGGGCCATTTCCACTTTGATCCATAACGACAAGTGACATCCATCCAGGCTCAGTCTCTCCTTCCTTCCTGGGTGCCGATGCCGAGCCCTGTTTTGCTCCCCCCATAAACACCAACCCAACCCCTTTCTCAGCACAACCCTGCTGCCCTCAGCAGCACATTTGCTCATCTGGAGTCTAAGATGGTCCAAATGGAGCTGCACCAAGGAGTCAGTACTGGGCTTGGTGTAGCCCTGGGGTGGGTGGCCAGGACACAGGCAGCCCAGGGAGGTGGTGGAGTCACCTTCCCTGGTAGGATTTAAAAGACAGGTAGATGGGGTGCTCAGGGACATGGGTTAGAGGTGGAACTGGTAGTGTTGGGTTCATGGTTGGACTCGGTGATCTTAAAGGTCTTTTCCAACCTCTACGATTCTGTGATTCTATGACAGATACATCATGGGAGATATGGTCAGTGCCAGACCCTCAAGCAGGAGGGAGGATTTTCCACCTTCCTCTCACTACCCTGAACACTTACCTGTTCCTGGTGCCATAACGTGCAAAAGGATGGCAGGTCCCTGCTCCAGCCGGGTGGAGATGTGTCCCCATCACTTGTGTCCTGCCCCAGGGGAGGAAAACATCAGTGCTCTCTTCTTCCCAATGCTACGAGCCTCAAAACTGAGCGTGGCACCGGGGTGAACACCCTCACGCCGCAGGCACAAAAGCCGTTCGCGGTGCGATGCCGTTCTGGCAGCCGCCTCTCCCCACCGTGTCCCCAGGCAGCAACTCTGGCTGTTCCCACAGCGCTAAACCTCGAACATCAGACAAGCACCATCTAAACCCCTCGGCAGATGAGGCAGCTATCAGGAGCCGTGAGGGACCCAAATTGTCTCCTGGGGTGCATTTGTCTCTCCAGACCTGGCAGGCAGCAAGAGGCAACTATTTAATTGCCTTTTTATCAGGTAAGGACAGTGGGATTACTGGAGCTCTGCACGGGGCTGCTTCGGGGCTGTAATCACAACCAGTGGTAACTGGGGCAGTGCTGCGATGGGCTGAGGACCAGGGAGCACTTGGTCACACACCAGACTTGGTGGCTGAGCACTTACATGATGCTCCTCCTGCAGAAACACGAGTCCCTTGCAGGTTGCTTCTCTCCCAGCTCAGCCCCACGCTGCCATGGAGGGACCTCCCATCGATGGGGTGAAACCGAGCACCACGGAGGAAGCATCTGAATTCCCTTGAGCTTTCCAGGTGGTTCTTTGGGCAAAGTCCACATCTAAGATTGATTACATTCATCACAAGGAACATAGCAAACACCCATCACGGAGCCAACCTGCTCCGGACTAATGGCGCAGACGCTGTCTGACTCAAGCAGTGACGTGATGAATGTGGATTTTATTTCCTCCTATCTGAGTCACGGTGGAAGGAGCCAGATTTTTTTTTTTTTTTTCAAAGGACACAAGAAAGAGAAGGAAACGTGGTCAGGACAAGAAGCCAAGATCTTGCAGTTCTACCAGGATTTAGAAATAATCTTTTTTGATAAAATTATTTGCGTTGCAGCAGCACGTCTAGTGCTGGCAGCTCTCTAAACACAGTGATAGAAACTCCTCCACCTTTAAACCCTCCAGCCTGGGGCAGCACAGTGGTGCCAAGGAAATGACATCCCAAAGCCCCGAGATGCTCACAGCAGGACAGAGACCTGAACTTAAACCCGAGTCACAGCTTAAATAATCGCAGAAGCAGCTGCGGTCCTTGTCAAAGTCTCTTTTGTGCTGCTGACAGGGAGAGCAACCATCCTGCGAGGCAGAACCGGAGCAAAGATTTCCCAAATGTTCCCATTCCAGAGCCGGTTATCTGCAGCACACACTCCACCTGCTCAGGCTGAAATTCTGGTTTTTCTGAACACCAGGTATTTCATTTTGCAATTTTAATAATCACCTCTTTAGCCCAGTGGTTTTTCTCTGTAATAATCACTATAAGACACTTTTCAGGCTCCTACTGAGTTATGATAAGAGCCATTTAGTGCCAAAAATTTAGGCACAAAACTGGGACAAGATATTTGAGGGCTGGAGCCATGTCTTTGCCCTGCAGCCCAGCCCAGCTCAAGAGCTGCCCAAGCCCACCCAGGCTCTGCACAGCATCTCTCCAAGCACCAACGCTGATGAGATTTTCCCCTTTTCAGTCCGTTGCCATGAATCACAGTGTTTCTGGCTGATCTGCATCACTTGCTTGCAGCAAGGTGAGCAACTGGACCAAACTGGAGCCACACGCAGCAGAGGGCAAACGTTGCACTGAGGTGGTTAAAACTCCAGCTGCTTTTCTACACCCATCCTAACGAGATGCACTAAGGGGGTCTGTGATTCAGGTTTCTTTTACTGCTGTAATACTTACTCCAGATAAGCAAATGAGCAATTAGCATGGCTGCATCTGTGATGTTATTTAAATTCAAATGACACCCTGGCTGCTCATTAATAGCGGGGATGTGCAGTTCGAGACAATAAACCCAAATCCTCTGTTGGTAGCGGGCAGAAATCCCACTCTCCACACACCCCTTCTCCTGGGAAGACGGGGCCACACATCCAGCCACACCAAGCTGGCTTCAGGGGACTCAGCCCAGGGGCAAACAGCTTCTTTTTCAGCTGTGAGATTTACCCTGCGGTGACCCCAGGAACCCACAGACCACCGACATGAGCCCTGTGCCTGTGGAGATGGTTTCCTCCTGGATAATGCCCACAAAACATGTGAATTACTCCAGTTTCACACAACTACCTCCACTTATCTCTGTCTCAGAGAACAGCGAGGTGTTCGCTTTCCTCACCTGGAAAGAAGAGTGGAAGCTGAGAGCGGAGTCTGTCTCCTCCTGAAGCTGTGAGAACAGCTCCCTTTATCCTCCTGCATAAATAATAGAAGGGTTCATTCACATGCTTGTAACAGATTAAAAATAAATAAATAAGGAAGAGCTCAATTTTGTTTTGCCAATCATGCACTTAATGTAATTTTCCTTTCTTGTCCCCTTGTGCCGGTACATGTGGACTCGCAAGGATTTTAATAAGCTGGAAAGGTGCCAAACCATTTCTGTCTCATTAAAAAAATATCATCGCAGTGACAAAGGTAATTTTTTTCACATCAGTAGTCAAATCCACTCGCTGAATTAAAATCCAGCTGACGGAGAGACTATCAATGTTTAATGGGAGCTTCTCCCCTCCTGCAGAGGGGAAGCATGGGGGGGGTTATTCACAAAAGGGATCACAATTTTTCACACAATTCACTGGCTTCAGTTTATTTGAAGCACGTAGCCAATTATTTTTAAAACTTGAATGAGGAATTACAAAAAAACCCCACTGCCCTTCCAGGCAAATACCCTTCTGTGAGCTTTCCCCACCGCGCTGGGAGCCGGGGCACAGCCTGTCCCACCAGGGACATCCAATTCTCCCACCACACGTGCCAGGTCACAGCACTGGTGCCACGAAGGCAGCTGAGCTTTGTGCTCCTGAGGACAGCCCAGAGCTGGACACACACGGCATCAGCACAGGTCAAGGGTGGGGAGAAAACTCAAAGGAAGATCTGGCCCAGCAGATAAGGGATGCACGTGCTGTTGTGACCCTGGCTCCACGAGCTGCAACTTGTCTCCAGGGGCCATCCCCGAGCTGATGCCGGCAGCCAAAACTCCATTTATTTCAGTGTAGCCACAACAATTTACTGAAGCAGCAGCTCTGCCCCTGGATTTAACACAAAGCTTTGGT
>NW_010329309.1:23505-24489 GCF_000700745.2 Antrostomus carolinensis | reverse complement strand
CCCCCCAAGAGTTGCTTTCCCAAGACAGCTGTTTTCCGTGTTTTCTTTTAAGTGGAACAGAAGGATTCAGAGCTTCCCAGGTTGGGGGTTCAGATCATCACCCACCCCTACCCGGGATTAGTAGACATGGCTCGTGTGCCCGAACCAGCCCCACTCCTCTCCCACAGCTGGAAATAGCAACCTGAGCCCTCAAGCATCTGTTCAACAACATCCTTCTCCATTTCTCCGTAAGCACCTCCCACACCCCGGATTTCTTACCTGAACGCAACAGCGCGATTCCTCTCCATACGTGTGCGTCACACGCCGGTATCGCTGTCGAGTGCCGGTGCCGCAGCCCTCACAGACGTGTCACCAGCTCCTGCTTGCTCCCATCCCATCTGATCTGCTCTGATCTCATCCCATCTCATCCCATCTCCCTTCTCCCTGGCGCTGACAGTTGTTCACAACGCGCACAGCTGCGCTCGACGCCGCGCACAAAGGCGGCATTGATTCCGTGAGCGACGGTTACCTGCGGCGCTCGGCCTGAGGGGCAACTGCATCCTGCCTTTGTCCGGGAGGAAGGACACAGCCAGACCCACATCCCGTCTGTTGTTTAACACGTTACATCGCCCGTCGCAGCCTCCCCTGGCTGGGGAAACAGATGGGGGAGTTCAAAAATGGTTCCTGTCCCTCTCCCTGGGCTGTGCAGCCTCTCCCGGTCCCTGCTCCTGGCTCAGAGGTCAAGTCCTGGAGTCCCGGCTGCAGCAGACGTTCACCGTGTGAACCCCAATGGATTGATCCTGGATGAGAAAAACAAACCGTTCTTGAAGAATCTGCCATGATATGAACTCCAAAGCTAATTCATTTTGATTAAAACACAGAATCCCAGGCTGGTTTGGGTTGGGAGGGACCTTAAAGCTCATCCAGTCCCAACCCCCTGCCAGCAGCAGGGACACCTTCCACTAGACCAGGTTGCTCAAAGCCTCATCCAGCCTGGCCGAGAAC
>NW_010329309.1:5000-23486 GCF_000700745.2 Antrostomus carolinensis | reverse complement strand
GGAGCGCCAGCCACAGCTTCTCTGGGCAACTTGGGCCAGTGTCTCACCACCCTCACAGCAAAGAATTTCTTCCCAATATCCAAACTAAACCTCCCCTCTTCCAGTTTAAACCCATTTCCCCTTGTTCTGTCATTAACTGCCCTTATATAAAGTCCCTCCCCAGCTTTCTTGTAGGCCCATTTTACACTAAAGGCTCAGAGTCACCATCCCTGCAGCAAATCCTCTCCACAAGCCACCTGCACTCCCAGCACCAACACTGGTCCCAGTTTGGGAGCCAGCACACACTTTTTCCTGCAGCACTGATTTTTGGGGTTATCTAAAACAATCTCAGCAGAAAACAAAAGCAAATCATCGCTGAACAAACGGGCGCGTATGGCACAAGGTGGCTGCTGTCCCTGTGAGTCACTGCGCCCTCTAATCCCAGTTTCACCCAGTTCAGATGAGGGTGTCAATCGTTGAGTCACCTGCCCCAGGAGTGGGCCACGTCCCATTATAAATAGGACACTCCCAGCTACGGGAGCGTTTTCGCAGCATTTCCCCTCCCGGGACGCTCGGGCTGGCTCCGTGCGATACCTGTTTGCTGCTTGGGCACAGCCCCTCTCAGCTATACGAGACACCAGCAAACCTCAGCGGAGGCACATCGCAGCTCATGCTTTTAAATGAAAAACTAGGGGAAAAATTAAAACCAACAAAAAAAACCCCAACCAACCAAAACCCCTGTCCTTTCCAGAAACTCTTTTAGCTCCGTGACAAACCGGCTGTGATCCTTCTCCCCTAAGCACCAGCTTTCAGTTCATCCCCAGGTTGGTGGAACGCCAACAAACCCACTTGCAGATGAAAAGTGATGATAGAAAATCGAATTAACTGGCCCCACCGTGTGCTGGGCCAGAGCTGGCTTTGCTGGTCCAGACTTAGAAATTACCTCAATGGGCTGGGCTGTCTCCATCTCATCTCCTGTCTCACCTCCAACAGCGGCAGCACCAGATTGCCTAAAGCATCGGCCGTGAAGACACCGGGCTCTGCTCGAGCAGGAGGCTGAGAGCTCCCGGCTTTATCTCGCTCCAGAAGGCAAGAGTGGAACTGATGTTTCCTATTAGCCTGCTTGAATTCATTTAAATCCCTAATTTTAATCCTAGTTTAAATTAGCAGACAGGAAACATCTTTTCAACAAATCAGTTTGATCCGACTTTGTTGTTGTAGTTTCATTTTTCTCAAGGAGAGTAACCTTTGGTGTAACCTTTGAGGGTCTGATTTACACTTCTGTAGTCTCTCGACTCTAAATTTGAAGCTATTTGTGATAAACTTGATACACCACCCCTGGACACTTTTAAGTGAACATACATGTGTTTAAATTTTGTTAAATACATCCTTTTTCTTTTTAACTACAATTTTTACTCATTATTTTCCTGAGTCCTATTTAGGTGAAAGTGAATTCAAACAAAACACAACCACCTTTTTTTTTCCAGTTGTTTCACAACGACTGATGATTTTAACAGCCATTTCCCTCTCCAAAAGCTGAACAATTAAGCAATTCCCACGCTGCTTTGGTAGGTTTGTGGACACACACAGTCCAGCTGCTTCTTCATTGCCTGGAATTGAAGAGAGCACAAAGCACACCTTGTCCTTCAATGTGTGTGGTGCTTAAAGCCATTTTGGTAAAGTTTGGTGTATTTTCTATATATTTTTATTTGAAAAAACATTTACAGCTTTGCCATACCATGCATCTGTTCTTCATTAATGGTCATTAACAGCTGCTGCTTTAGTGAGCAGGGCCAGGGAGTCCAGCACTATTTCCTTTTCACATTATGAAGAAATTAAACTTTCTCTTAGTGAAGATGAACCCCTAATTAAAGCTTATTTTACAATGTTAATAACATTTTTCTCCCACCAAAACTTTGTGTGTTCGGGTCACAGACTCAAGTTCTGCACCAATATTCTTCAAAACGAGGCTTCGTGCTCATCTTCCAGCATCCTTTTCTGAAAATGAGTAACTTTTCAGTAGGTAACTATAAATTAGATTTTTAACAGGTATCATTTTGAACAGTGATTCTTCTTGAAACTTTATTAAATCCAGTTTTAAATGGCAGAATCCAGTTATAGAGGCAGGTTTTCCCCCTCGCTGTGGTCCTGCTCCCAGTCCCATTGGGTAAAAGGCACTTGCAAGCCCATCCTGCCCTGGCAGAGAGCATGGCCAGGGGGGAGCAGCTCCGTTTCAGGCAAAAACACAAATATTTTCCTTTAAAGGTAGAAACACACAGACTCCCCAAGCCAAATCCCTCTTCTCAGAAGCATCTTCAGCTGCTAAATCATACGGTGCACGTAGCATCTGCGTTACCTACAGAACTCTCCTTCACCCAACCCTGCAAAACAGCCAAACGTGTTAAAAATAAATGTAGAGGGAATAATTGAGGAGCAAAACCCCCCTGAACAAAGTCAGGTCACCTCCACCTGCGTATCGGTTGCTCTACTATTTTAAAGTCAAATAAATTAAATCCCACTTCCCAGCCATCGTCCCCAGGCTTCACCCACGCACAGAATTGGGCATATAAAGATCATGCCCACGTATTTGCAGGCTGATTGCCTCCAGGCAACCAAGGAAGCAAACACAACTTATCACCAGTGGACCGTAAGATCTTTAAGCATGATGGATGTGAGCTCAGCGTCACTCTTGCTGGAAGGAAACACAATTATTGAGTCAAGTCAGAACTAAACCCGAATGAAACATAAGTCAAACGGCTTCTTCCAACCAGAACCTAGCTTGAAACAAAGAGAGGGTTCCAAGAGAAACAGTTTATAGGTGTTTCACATTCAAGAATGTCATACAGCAGCAGAGGCAACATTCTTGCTGCACTTGAAGCAGGTGACTCTGATTTTCGAGGCAGAAAGAGCTCGGATAAGAGTCACCGTGACAGGAGATCATCTACCTCCAGCCGCCGGGGTGGGGAACCATCTCCATCTTCTTGCTTCATGCCGCAGCTGAACGGACTCGAGGAGTTACGACCCCTTTGAACTCGTTCTAGGAGAGCTAAAGTAAAGTTCAAAAGTCAAACTGCTGATTAAAGTCTGGAAATACACAACTGCCTACGCCACTGTTCTGCGATTTAATCATCTTTTTATTATCCCTAAAGAGATAGGCCACTCTTGTGGGAATTTATTACAATGGCTGAGACCTGATCAAGAGAAACAGACAGTTCCACTGGGAAGTTCTGTGAATACGACAGGGGAGGGGAAAAAAAAAGTTGTACAAGAGGGAAACTGAGTCACTATTCAGTGAAGCTGGAGAGCCACGTGGGAAGGTGACACTGAGGAGCAGCAGTTCCCCCTCACCTGCCAAAGTCTCTACTACAGTTTTGGCCTCTGGCTGAGACGCAAATTGAGGGCTGTCAGGGCTGTGACTGCCCTGCTGACACTGACGTGACTTTAGTAACGGGCTTGAAGAGACGATTCAAGGTTTGATGAGCAGATGATCCTCTACTAAAACAAAAGTCATCCCACAAAACAGCTGACGTGAAACTCACTCGAAACACAGTCCAAGTCCCTGCCAAGAGCCACTCTCCCAACAGCTCTAATTTTTATATCCAAACTTACGTATCGGTACATTTGATGTTTGAGGGAAGGCAGCAGAGTGTTGAAACGCACACGATGTTCAAGCTGCTCCCACCATCACCAGTCAGCTCTCCAGGTCTGGGCCTCTGCTGTGATTAATTTGTGTCAGACAACACGGAGCTGAGCAAATATGAGCTTTAATGCGCCAAGTTTTACAGTTACAGCTCTGAGCACAGCGCTCTGCCTTCGCACTGGTATTTATCACGGGGATTACATCAGCGTTCAGGCCGTACCAGACATTTTCCAAACCAGCAGCAGAACAGTCTTTGTCCTGAACGTGGAAGCAATTCATAAATTAGTTTCAGAGGTGAAGCTCGGGAGACTGGGCCGCACAGAACTCCCCAGGCAACTGGAAAGATTTAATAATCCAACACTGAGTTTCTATAAACTTCAAACTGTTGCACACACACCTGCTATTGTCCCATCTGTTGACATAACAAATACATCTCTTCTTTATTAGGAACTACAGATATTGACCTGCCAGTGACTCACTTCATCATCCTGTAGACTCATTTCCATCTAAATGATACAGTCTAATTAAACTTGAATTTATTTAATCTTTTTTTATGTGTAGTTAGATATAGTTATTCCAGCAAGTCACTTATTGAAACCCATGTATCTGTCATTTCAGGAAGGGAGCCTTGATTAATGAGCAAACATCCAGCATGAGCAGATTCAGAGTAAAAAGAGTGAGAGACACGCACCAGAGGTTCTACCACGTTGCACGGGGCATCCTACACGGTTACCTTCTGAACTACAGCAGCACGACTACAAATAAAAGGGTTGAGAAAGAGAGGGAAGAGGTGAACCCAGAAGATCGAGTGGTGAACAGATCAAATTTGAGTTGGGATGCCAGGATCTCCATTACAGAAGATCAGGAGAGGAATTCAATGTTGTAAGTCAACAGTCCACGGGACAAGTTGCACGGTACAGACGCTGAAGGCCGATCAACCACCAACGCCGAGTCACTTTGTACTGAAAAGTATCTACACACCAGAATTTGGAGCAGCAGGGAAGGGTGCAATAGCTCCTGAGAAGACAAGAGAAGGCTTGCTACCACTCGACTGGAATTCAAATGCAGTGTTAGTACTTGAATGAATGGCTAAATAAATCATAAATCACACTAAATAAAACTTCTAAGTTATATTCTTCCTAAAGAGCATATTTAATTGCTATTTTTAAAGCTAAGTAATTCTTTACAGATGTTTAAGGAAAAAAAATTAAAAAGGAGTGAGCACCTAACAATAGAAACTCCAAAGAAAGGGTGAGGGACCACCTGACAGTCTTGGGAAGGTCCAGTCTCCCTTCATGACCTGTCCACAATCAACAGCGACGTCCGTTATCAAAGTGCAGGAGATGAAAAATGGGCCTGAGGGAAGATAAGCAGTGACTCAGGTACTGAACATATTTAAAGAACTTCCCTTAGTGCCAAGATGAAAAGGCACACAGAGGTCACAGAACCCAGCAGAAAGATTCAGATAAAGAACGAGGCATGAACTCCTCGTGAAGGCTGCACACCTTTTAAAGACTGAATTTCAGAATCATTTGTGCTGCCAAGAAACACCTCAGGAAAAAACAACTGAACAAGAGAGGAACACATGATGTGGGCAGGGTCTGTAGTTTCATAAGCACCAAATTCACTCAGATGTACTTTAAAAAATGTGTCTGTTCAGAAAGTTCTTGGGATTTATTATACACATTTAATAACAGAGGATACTCAACATTCACGTGTTTGTTGAACTAAGTTTACAAGCACTGTCGCATACAATGAGATTCAGCATATAAGGAAGTGCAGAAGGAAGCTATGTTAGATATCCCCTTCCCTCAGTATCTCCAGAATAGCTGTTGGATTCCAAAACCCTACAGGATGTCAAGTAAAAAGACTAATCAAATATCTACACTGAACTGTGCACATCACACCTACTTCAGATGCAGGACAAAAAAAATAAAATAAGTATTTAAAAGTATGTTCCATTCCTCCTTCCAGAGGAACCTCAGACTTCAGAACTGACTTGATTTCAGAAACAGAGCTTCAATTATGTATTTTTTTAAAAAATTCAACAGTAGCAATCCAGCAAATTTCAAATATGATTATGAAAAAGGCAGCAAACCACCAGGATTCTTCCGATGAGCGTTCAAACCGGTGCTGACGTGGCTAAAGCCTGTAACTCAGTTAATACAAACCTGCCTCGCATTTATTGCAGGACCTTGAAACATTTTACTTGCTATGACAAGCAATTCTCACCAGTAAATAGTTTATTTTAAGTTTATCCTAACAGAGTGCTGACCAGGTAAGACTGTTTTACTCTTGCTTTGCAAGAACACCAATCCAGACACAACAGGAGCATCAGGGAATTAACAAAGGGCTATTTCTGCTACCCCCTAGGACACTTAAAAACCAAAAAGCCCCAATTTTTCAGAAGCCAGCATATTGGATCAAATACTTTTTCGTATCTGTGTATTCATTAACCCTGTACAAAAGAAAATTGATTAGCAAATGTAAATGTTCATATAAAAATAGCCAACATCTGTTTAAATTTAGAAATTTATTTTGTTTAATCCACAAGCTTTATATAGCTTTAGTTAAAAAAACAAAACAAAAACCAAAAAAAACCCAAAACAAAACCAAAAAAACAGTGAAAACATGACAATATCCAAAGTTCAGGTTCCTCAAACTTTCAAAGAGCACATTCTCTGAAAGTTGCTTATACCATTCAGAAGAACCGTAACGAGACAAGATTTATGAATGGGGCAACGACATCTCACAAACAAAATTTATGTAACTGAAGGATTCTTTTTTTTTTTATATATTTTATTTTATTTTTTCTGGGACTGCTGATCATGGAAACTGCCCTTTAAAAAAAAAAAAAGAACATAAAAATACAAATGAAATTCCAGTGTTCCAAATCAACATGTTACATCAATATAAACCCACAGTGTCCTGGTAAACAACATGCTTTCATTTATGTACCATTCTAAACTGCTATTCTTGATTTGCTTTAATGGAGACTATACAGGCAACAGTAGAAAGCATTAAAATAGATGTAATTCCTTGGTAATTCTGCAGTGGTTTTATTTCTGGGCAAGCTTACAAACCACAAAGGTTAGTAGCATAATGTAAACGGAGAGAAAAAAAGAAGTCAAATAAGCCCCTCACAAATTATG
Organism: Antrostomus carolinensis; assembly: GCF_000700745.2. Taxonomy (NCBI): domain Eukaryota; kingdom Metazoa; phylum Chordata; class Aves; order Caprimulgiformes; family Caprimulgidae; genus Antrostomus; species Antrostomus carolinensis. The sequence goes on along the minus strand of NW_010329309.1, from coordinate 16,715 downwards.
CTAAAGGCTTTCGTTGAATTTCAAAGAAACTAGGGAAATCGAGGGGTCATGTTTAAAACCTTCAAAACAAATTCCTACTGCTTCTAAAAAGTCTCACTCTAAATGAAATTATGTTGACTGCCAATGAAAGAATGTCACTAGTACACTGTGGACACCTTTTGTAATGTAAATCCATGCCCTTTGTACATGGTGAACCTCAACCTAGCAATTATTACAACAAATGTTATATTCTAAAGCTCAAACACATTTAGCAATTTGAAATTGAATTCTGAGTACAAACCAAATAAAATATACATTATATCAAAGGATTCAGCCTAGGATGGGGGTGACACTTGCGCCTTCCTCATTGACCTCAGTGCTTTCTCTCGCAGGTGTTTTTCTAGATCATCAAGGTTGTCTTCTGGTTCACTTTCTGTCTCCTTCAAACAAAGACAAAGCATTTCTTCAAACACCGAAAGCTAAGCCAGGCCGCAGCCCCCCCCCCAATACAGTAAATGACCGAGTGATATCACGAGACACTAAGTAGCATTTCTGAAGGAAGATTGCTGCTTAGACCACCAAGAGTACTGTGCACATTCCTCTCCATCTATTTTCTTATAAATTCAAGCACAGGTACCAAATTCCTACCTTTTTGGGTTCTGTCTCTGCTTCCTGCTCTTCCTGTGCAGAGGTGGTATCTGCTGCAGCCACAGCAGCAGCTGCTGCAGCCGCTGCAGCCTTCTCCTTCTTATGTTTTTTGTGTTTCTTGTGCTTTTTATCCTTTTTATGCTTCTTATCCTTCTTTTTCTTCTTCTTCTTTCCACCCCCTTCTTGATCTGAATTCTGTAACAAAACAATTCAACAGATATTACAACTCATTCCTAAGGCTTCCAAATGTTAAAACAAACCCACAACCATCCTGGGAAATGTGAATGGACTGAGCAACATTTGAAATTCAGGAACCTCAACACTGTCTTCAGAACTGGGGGAAAGTCACTTCCCCATCAGCTGGCAGAAGTAATCCTAGAAGACGCACGGCTGCGCTGTGTCTGTTTGAAACAGAACATAAAACACCGTGCAAACTGGACATGCTGGTCACAGGCAAACCTCTTCATAAAAATCAATACTGCAGGTGGAGTCTAACTCCCTCAAACACTCCTCTGGTGTCCCTAGGAAACACCTCAGGAGAACAGGTAAGGATGCCAAACAATCTGTTCTCTTCCCAGGAGGAATAGCCTGAGTTTGTACGTGAGACTACTCAGCATAAATCACACCACCTCACTTTGGAGACCATGAAACTCATGTAATGGGCAAGTTTTTTCTTCCAGAAGTTCAAATATATATAAAATAGCACTTTTTTTTTTCCAGACTGAGATGTTAAGTTTGAAAAAATTATGTTACAAATTGTTTTTAAGGAGTTTTTAACTCCCAAAAAAATAGCTCCAAGGATATTTATTTTTCTCCCCCATGTGAATAAGCTTAGAGCTGTTCAGTAGCCAAGTCTTCATAAAAATAACTTGCCATACACCCTAAACCAGTATTGGTTTTACTAGCAAACAAATACCCTTGCAGGTGACGGGCTCTGAGTTGGGCTTTTAGCCTTTTTTGCAGGTGACCAGTTTGCAGAAGGGGAACGAGATCGAGTAGGAGATGGAGGTCCTTGGTGTTTCTTCGGTGCTTGCTCGGGTGATCCTGATGCAGACCGTGATGAAGAGACTCGTCTCGCAGATCGTGGACTTGGTGTGGAAGCCCTTAAGAACAGAAGAGTCACAATTAGAGATGGAAGAGAAAAAACGAGACAGTAAAAATGAACAAAAAAAGCCAAATTAACATTTATGCTTCTAACTTGGTTCAGCTGCCACTTAACAAGTTATTAGTTACTTTGCTGGTGCATGTTACAAAAGGCAAAACAATCTAATACCACTGTGGATCTGTAACACCAAAGGACACTGCAACTTGATCGCTTGTTGAACAATAACAGCGGTGTTGCTCAGGAATGATTGCTCCCCTCCTTCTGATATGACTAATTTATAACCACATTGAAAGTCAACAGAATAGCAATGCTGTTTTATCATCCAGTGAAGAAAGAGCACAAGACATTACATCCAGCTCCATTCTCTCTCTGAATTAATAAGCCAGCACCACTTTTGACTACCTGCTTTTAAGAGCTGCATCCCACTCAAGAAAACTGTTAAAATTCTAAACGTGCAGGGTTTTTTTCCCCCCCTCTTGGATGACAACTTATGAACTGATTTATGAGCTAATGAAAAGTGTTGGTTCCCTTCTTCAGTTCACTTTAAAATAAGAGAAAGTTCATTTTCCTTCAAACAAAGCTAGCAGCAAAACTTCTCTCAAACTTATTTTCACCTGCTCAGTCCCCGTGCTTTGTTGTGCAATTAAAGACTCCACTAACCCTACATAAAGCCTCTCTAATGCTTCTCCCTGTGTTGAACCTTATTTTAACAGATGCCTCCAATCTAATAAACTTCTGAAAAATCTGTTATGATGGGAGAAGCTGAACAGAGCCACCAAGACTTGAGCAATCCCAAAATACACAAACTATTTTGATGTGATTCCTTAGCTATTCCCACAAAAAAACCCCACACAAAACCCCCAACAACAAAGATGGATTTTTTTACTTTGTCTTCTTAGGTTCTGGTGTTCTTGACACCCTCCTGATGGGTCTAGTGCTTGGAGATGGAGACTGTCTTCTCTGGGGTGAAGCTGAAGCTCCCCTTCGTGGTGGTGGTGGGCTTGCAGAGGTATGAGAAGCTCGAGGCCGTGGTGAAGGTGAATGCCTTTTGTTTTGTGGTGGAGAACGTGTTTCCCGATTGGACCTACTGGGAGGAGATCCCTTCCTGTGCTTGGAAGATATCGAAGGTGAACGCCTTTTAGCGGCTGGTGAGCTCCTTTGTTTTGGCGGCGGTGAATGGGAGACTCTGCGCTTGGACTGTGGAGAAGGTGATGCTCTGCGTTTAGGCGGGGGAGGAGGAGAGGCTGTTCTTCTCTTCGGTGGTGGGGAAGGAGAGTATCGTCTCTGTATTGGTGGAGAGTATCTCCGCGGAGAAGGCGAACGTCTGCGTGGGGGTGGTGATGGAGACCTACAGAGAAAACAAAGGTTCAGGTGCCACAGAGGCATGTGAATTAGTTACAGTGTCTTGCAATTTGTCCAAAGAAGGGAAAAAAATTCCTCTAAAAATTCTTTAAAACTTTACTTAATACCAAACTTTTTCCAGAACCAGCTTTATGGGTTTTATTCATAGCACCTCTCCTATGAGGACAGGCTGAAAGAGTTGGGGCTGTTTAGCCTGGAGAAGAGAAGGCTCAAGGGAGATTATAACGGCCTCCCAGTACCTGAAGGGGCTACAAGAAAGCTGGGGAAGGACTTTTCATAAGGACAACTAATGACAGAACAAGGGGAAATGGATTTAAGCTGAAAGAGGGGAGGTTTAGATGAGATATTAGGAAGAAGTTCTTCACTGTGAGGGTGGTCAGACACTGGAACAGGTTGCCCAAGGGAGTTGTAGATGCCCCCTCCCTGGAAGTGTTGAAGGCCAGGTTGGATGAGGCTTTGAGCAACCTGGTCTAGTGGAAGGTGTCCCTGCTGATGGCAGAGGGGTTGGGACTGGATGATCTTTAAGGTCCCTTCCAACCCAAACCATTCCATGATTCTATGATTCTATTCAGCATTTGATACAGCAATTAAATGATACCCAGCTCACACAGAATCCCACTAGCAAAACTCCATTCCCCTCAGTAACTGTCAATCAAGGAACTGGCTTCCTCATTCACAGCATTTCTTTTCACAGGTCATAGTTGGAAGTCAACAAACCAAAAGCAACCATTTTGTGACAAAAACGCAACACCTCACCTCCGACGAGGTAAGGAAGGGGAGCGCCGTCGCCTAGGAGGAGGGGCGGGTGAAGGAGAGCGTCGCCGCCTGGCTGGTGGGGGTGATGGACTTCTCCTCCTCCTGCTAAAGAGATAAAGGGATTTCTCAGAAAAGTTGCAATTGAGCCATGAGATTCTTTTTTATTCTGCTTTCACTATACAAAACCATCTTGTTCATGCACTTCAAAATGAAATTCTATTAGAAGATGGAAAAAAAATCTATTTGTCTTTCTGAAGAGTGCTGAGACAGCAGATAATTTCACTGTAATTTTCAGAGGTTACTAGAGGAGCCATGAGACCATTTCACATTCTGCTTAACCCCAGCTATTCACATCTTGTAGCCAAAGAGGAAGCCCAACTCTATCCCATTTTCTCCCCCTGAAAGCTCATTCCTGCCATTTCCCTTGCACAGAATCTCCCGATTATCTAATGAGTCACATCAGGTCACTGATCCAACAAGAACATCTCTTCATCGTCAGGCAGTGACGTGACTGCTAGATCAACACAAGGGAGGAATTGGGAATGCCCAGCTGTGTTTTGGATCAGATTAAACAGGGTGAAGCTGTACTTTTGAAAACAGCTTTCATCTCTGGATCTGAAATCCAAAAGGACTTATTTCTTGAAACGCAGAGAAGAATCAAGAGTTCTTGCTAAACTGCAGATATCTGGATTAAATTTATTCCACAAAACGAGCTGTTTTCTGCTCTGTAAGGTTTACAACAGATTTCTGGGATGGGATATTTTAATCAAACACATACTCTCCTAGAGTTTTAAAGGAGAGGAATATTGGTTATTCTGCAAAGTAAAACATTCTTTTTAATTTTTTTTTTTTTAAAGTAATTCAGTGAAAGTGACTGGATGAAGGAAAAAATGAGAGTAATGAAAAAGCAAAGAAGCTCATCTACATAAACTGAGATTTGATTTCAAATACGCTGGCTGTTGTTCTCCAAGCAACGAGTTACACTTTTATAGAGAAGAGTGCTCCAAAAGACAACATTATTTTATGATCCAAAAAAATAACAATCTTCAAATGTCATGGTTGCCCTAATTAAATGTGTATTTACAAAAGAGGCAGTAGGTGAATTTAGTACCTTGCAAAACAGATTAAGATCTCTGAATTCCAATCTGTTTTTACGCAGAATTGTTTGACAAGATCCATAATTAGAATGCTCTACATCTGTAGAAGTAGTCATACTTAATCTCATACACCATTATGTATGCTGCAACTATATTCTAGCTAGGTCTTAATTACAGATTGCTCACAAGGGTCATCAGATCAGATTAATAAACCTATGAAGCACCCAACTTCCTGCACCTTCCTATATTCCGAGATCAACACAGAGCAAACAATTGCGCAAATGAAAGTGTTGACAATGCTGCCTACATAACAAAGAAAATAAAGTAGGTGTTCACTGCTAGTCTACCACTTGTATACTATTAGTAGTTCCAAATATCTAGTGAAGAGAGGAATGAGACTTTTGAAAATTCCCATTATGTGTGATCCAGAACATCAAGAACTTGATCACTTGTTGCAAGTCTACAGAAGGGTTTTAGCCAGAACATTAAGGGCAGCAAGAATACAAAGTATTGCTCACTCACCTTTCAAACCTGTGTATGTGGAGTAAGAAAACTCCCCAAAGAATACAACGTGCAGTTGTTTTCAGGCATCACTTAGATGCTAATGACAGTAATGTCATTAGCTGTTACAGGCTTATGTAAATTAACAAATAGTGAACCATGAAGGAGACGGAGCAGGTGTTCCTCTTTTTTTTCTTTCCCCAGTGAAATGGTCCCAAATCCAACACATTAAGGAACACATCAGTCTGAATTTCCCTCACCTTACTGCTTCGAGTGTGCAAGTCCAAAGGACAAAGGATGGCAAGTACTTATCTATGACAAAATAAATGAGAACTTGTCTAAATGATTTTCTATATGCAAATCTGATTTAACAGATTAATTTCTAACTAACCTTTTCATCACTGGCGACTGCCACCTCTTTTCCATCTGCATCCTGATAGCAGTGGAGGAGAAATAAAACAAAACAAATCTATCTGCCATATATTTGAGGCAAAATTGAACATATTCAAATAAAGTTCAGAGTAATTCTTATCAAATGACCATAACAAGAATTTTGAAACAATCCCAAAACAAGACTGGGCAAACTGGACATGACTTAATTCTGTTGTGTATTTGCTGACAGTTGCACAGCAGATAAATAACATCATTAACTGAATAGTTAGGGAAAAAAAAAAAGACATCACTTAGGTTCAGCTTAAGAAGGAATTACCGAGGGGAGGACTCCTTCTGTCGTTTTCGTGGAGACGGTGATGGACTGCGCGAATGTGAATGGCGTCGGCGTCTACCAACCTCCCCATTCTTCACATTGGATCTTTTAGGTCTTTCCTCTTCAGATGAAGACGAAGAACCAGAATCTATAAACGTAGAAGAATCACTCTCTGGAAAATGATTCTCATGACACCATTAACACAGTTGCTGATAGGGTTATACTGCAGCTTAAAGTACTAAGCTCCTCGCCCCCAAAATAAAAAGTCTCTATTTAAAAGCAGTTAAACTAAAAGTCAAGTGATAAATGAATCCATCAGAACTGGGTAAAAATATTTCCAGCAACCTAAGTGTCCACATAAAATTTTACTATCCAGGTAATTAAAAAGGTGAACAGCAGTTATGTACAGAAACATTAAGTGGACAAAAATCTATACCAGGCCCGGGCTAATTTACTCATCTCAAGGATACAAGAGTCTAAAATATTAGGCAATAACCCATTGCAACAACAGATTAAGTAATTCATAGCAAATACATTTGTGTGTGATGGATGGTAAGAGTTTAAAAGTGCAAATGTTAAAGATGGAAACCAATTATCAAGAGATACACCATAACCTTTAAAAATCATACTTTGTTCTTTGTGAGTAATAATTAAAGTGACCTCATTATCAGTGGTAAATCTAGAATGAAGTTTACAACAGCACTGCAGTGCACAGTAACTTTAGCACAAACAGCAAGTAATTTTAATCAGTATTTCAATTTAACTACTTCCTACAAAAAGCAAACTGCAATCCAGCTCTAGGAAATCTATGAATCTATGCCATCCATACCAGATGAAGACTGTTGATTTTGTCTTCTGTACTGACGCCTCTGCTGAACTGAATCTGCTGCAGCCATTTTACCTCCTTTATCTTCTTCTGCAAAGATAAATACACGGACAGAATATTTAAACTGAAGATAGAAATTTGCCTTATTCAGGCAAAAGCAAAGTCATATTACAGCACATGATTGCATGTATTTTTTTAATTTTTTCTTTTAAGTCTGAAGTTAACATTGAGGCTGGAGTATACTTTGGCTGAGCTTTTATCCAAGAAGAAGCCTGGATATAAATCTTTGAGGTAGTGTGAGTGATCACCTTTATACTTCTGAAAACTCTCACTTACAATGCTGGCCTATTGAGAGAGATGAGCACCTTAACAACTGCCTTTTATTGTCTTGCATCTTTGATTAAAAACCCCACTCAAAAGCAGTGTTGAAAAGTGAAAGCCATACCTGATTCAGACAGTTCTGCTTTCCTTGGTTTTGGTGCTGGCGATGGAGATTCTCTTTTTTCAGTACTCTTATGTTTGGGTGCTAAAAGACAAAATTATTTAATTCAGTTGCAATTTGTTACATTCTTACATGTTTTTCTGCTCATACAAACTGTACGCAGCATCTTTGAGAAAACTAAAGCACAAAGTGATAAAAACCTGCTGGAAGACAATTTATTTGATTACCTGATGCTCTGCCAGGTGAAACAGAGCTACGGCTTTTTCTTGCACGATTCGACTGCTGGGGTGTTGGAGATCTACGTGGTTTTGGAGGTGGACTTGCTGGTGGGGATGGTCTGTGCCTCCGCCTCGGAGGACTTGCAGAAGGAGAGAGTCTACGTGTTTTACGAGGAGGACTGGATACAGTTCTTTTAGGTTGTTTCTTTGGTGGTGATCGGGAACGTGAGGAGGAAGAGGAAGAGCTACTGCCAGATAAGGATGCTGATGACCGTCTTCTCCTGTAAATCAAATATTATCATTAGATTCTGACTAGTCAGCTTAAGAAATGTCTGAGCATCAACATAGAATTGCATTTGTTTGCAAGCACATATATAGAGCCACATACAACAGCACTTCCAAACATGGCTGACAGCCTTCAACACGGTTTGTAGAAGAGAATAACAACCAATCTTTCACAGCTATTTTTAAACTACATAGTGAGTAAAAAAAAATTGTTAGTGTCACCTCTGCTTGCTTTCTGTCAATCTACAGACTACAACTAAGCTTTTCTCCTGGGAGCAATTAGTTTTGTTTGGGCTCTCTACGTTTTGGATGGTTAAGAGAATTCCCTGTGTTAGCACGTGTGATTTAATGATCTTCAGAACACATCTGTTTAAGAGTTTAGGATGCAAGGACACTAAAAAGTTTTTACACCAGAAGATATAAAAATTTCAGACAACTTAACAACTAAACAATTCAGAATCAATCTATCCATTCTTATGCTTTAGTCTTTCATCTTTACTTTGTAATTTTAAAAAGGTAGGGCCTCTAGAATTCTGCGGCAAAATTTGTGGCAAGTTCTGTTGCAATTGTGTACCTGCAGAATCCACCTTTGGCTGCAGAATTCCTGAGAACCTGGAAAAAAGAAACCCTACCTTGAGTGAGATAAACATTTGCTGAAAGGGAGCTCGTACATCTTGCAACATACATGTTTGAAACTTTCCACAGTTTTCCCAGTAACTGTGTGAAATGAGCATCTTTACAAACTCAAAAAAAAAGAAAATAGTCACCACTCTGTCATAAAGAGAAAGAATTATTCCTTCCTAAAAATTAACAACTACTGGACACAGGAAGCATTGCTTTAATTCTCTTCCTCTGCAGAGGACAGGAATCTATCCTCTTCCTATGAAGACAAATGTCTATTTTGATATTGCCATAAGTACAAAATTTTCTTTGCAAGGCAACTCAGAGCTTTGCTACTAGAACAACTGCTTATGCTGTCAAAAATGCAACTGCCAACACCAGAGAGCAGACTTTGAAGATCTTTTTAATTTAAAAAATATGAAGAAGAAATAAATTTTAAGTCAAAATTTCATTTTGATTTTCATTTTACTTGATGGAACAGTAAGTCATAATTTAAAAAACTCCCAACAAGTAAAATCCAGTTACTTGTTCTAATTTTTTCTCCAGACAGAATCAGGAGGGGAAAGAAAAGTCTTAAGCAAAAAAGTACTAAAAGATGTCACGTCAATCTATGCTGGGAGCTGTCCAGAGCCATTGGAAGAAGCTACAGTTCTGAAATTGCCCCTGTTCAAAAAGGTGGAATTCTCATCACTATTTCAACTCAAAAGAAATCATTTCCCAGCTCCTGTTACGTTCCCCCACATCACACTGATGAAATATGACACTGCAGTTTTTACATCACTCATTTCATACACCTGAGAGCACCAAGGTAAGATGAACAAGGTAATTTTGGTAATGCTTGTTCCTCACAACTAATGTTCCCTTCAACTTTCAAAGTTTAATGTTTTCAGTTGTCTCAAAAAAGGGAATCTTACCGCCTCACAGGGGATCTGCTTCTTCTGTGTCTGGGTGGGGGAGGCATTCGCCTCGGAGGGCTCCTCCTCCTTGGAGATGGCCGTCGTCTTGGGCTTGGTCGCCTTCTAGGGGAGTAAGACCTGTCACAATCAAAAATTCAAATGAAAAGCAACTATCTAATTTTCAGAGTTGAGGAAATTTATCCTCAGGGCACTGAGTGTAAAGTTGCTTTTTCCAAGTGCATCATATCAAAGCAGCGTTTAGATGATGATGCAAAGCAGTATGTTCAGACACAGCCAGTGCTTTACAGTTTACCAACACCTTTCTACTAAGAAGTAACATAATAAAAAACAGTCTCTTAAGTCTGCACAACTCCCATAATTTAACAAGCGCCATACCTTGCATTAAGTACACCATTCCTTCTCCAGTCAGTGTTAATCACTGAGCATCTTCTCATTAACTGACAGGAAAAAACCCGAACACGTTTATCCATTGAATGCATCCTTCTCATTTGGCCTAAAACATCCATAGCTCAACATCTCTAAAAACACAACTACTTTAACTGAGAACATGACATTGAGTGGCACCTTCAGAAGAAAATATTCAGTTCTCAACCTTCACAATCAACATAAACTGAAGTCCTACCTTGACCGTGATCTATGACGCCTTCTTGGTCGAGAATGAGATGGAGAACGTGATCGAGATCTTGACCTTGACTTGGACCGAGTTGGGGATCTTTGACGAGTCTTCTCTTTTTCCTTCTCTCTCTCCTTCTTTGAATTACGTTCTGGTGAAGCTTCCTTAGTCTCTGGTACAGGAGGTTCAGGTTTAGGAGCTTTTGGGATATCACTGTTAAAGAATAAAGACACAATATATAAGCACATACAAACCACAGCTGCTGGAGTAACGTTTTAGAAGCTGCCAAGATATTCCCTTACAACGAACATTCTCCTGCCCATTTTCTGACAAGATGTCAGACATCCCACTCCAGAACTGTGAAAAGAATTAGAACGTGGTACAATGATTCAAAGAGGAAAAAAAATAATATACAGGTTATGTGTCAACTTGCTAGAAAATAAGATGACATTGTCAGAAGTGGAAAAGATGACCAGGACAACAAAACTACACTGGCAGCACAGCACTCTCCCTTTAGAATTCTACATAGGACAAAAAAAATTAAAATAAAAATAAAATAATTCTTACTGAAGATGATTAAATAAATTCTTTTGCCATTGCAGGAGGACAGGGAGAGGCAGGCATTCCTCCAAGTCAAGCTCCAAGCAGGTATTAAGATAATTTTGATTTTTTAAAAGGTAATACATAGTTCTAGACACAAAGTTATCACACTTACTTGTTTGAAGTTGCCTCTTGAACAACAGCCTCCTTTGGTTTCACAGAGGGCTCTGGCTCAGGAGTCGCCTCTTTCTTTTCTGGTGCAGGAGTAGCACTGCGGCTCTTGGTTCTGTGATGAGGGGAGCGAGAATGGCTGCGCTTCCGCTCTCTTCTGACAGGCGACGACCTCCTTCGAGGGGAAGGAGACCTTGATTTGCGTCTAGGAAACAGAGGTGCTATTTAATAGCATAACATTAACTAAACGATGAATAGGATAATAAAACCTCTGACACTCAGCAGCTAAAAGCTCTTCTGAATCAGGCAGAATCTCAGTACTATCTACAGCAGTTAAAACACACATAGGACTGCTTTGTATTTTCTGCTAGGAACTGACAGCCAAATTAAGATATCAAACAAACAAAAACCCCTAAAACCAAAAAGAACAAAGCCTGGAACAGATAAACCATTAAAACAGTTCCTAGTGTGAACAATACCTATGTCCAAGTTGCTCTAGTTTACTTGCAATTACTGTTCAGCAGTAAGTCAAGCTTGCCTGCTAAAATAGCTAAGGGGAGTATTTTCAAAGGGGAGTATTTCCAAGGTTCACTTAATTTTTCTCTGCCTTGTGTTCTCCACTCTGTTCTAGAACACTGTTGATATATTGTCTGTGCATTTTCATTACCTTCTGGGACTCCTGGATCTGTCTCTTTTTTCTCGGTTGTCTTTGTCTTCCTTTTCCCTCTTCTCCTTGTCTTCATCTTGTTTCTTCATAGAAGCCAGTTTCTCTTGCTCTATCTATGCAACAAAATATCATCATGTAACTCAGAGGCATCACAAAGACCTTACCAAACGTGTATGTTGAACAACAACAACATAAATACACTGCTTCAGGACCAAGTATGTTGCCCAGACAGAGTTCTGCTGAACACACAATGTCTATTGA
>NW_010329309.1:0-2500 GCF_000700745.2 Antrostomus carolinensis | reverse complement strand
CACCTGTATTAAAGAACCAGGAGAAACAGAACATTTTCAGAACAAGCCCTTTCACTAAATATAGAAGCTCACAGGACCCACCTGAGGAACGCACCCTCCCTAACAATCAACAGGGGAAGACTTTCACAGGGCAAAGAAGCAAAGAACTCTAAACTGAGTTTTCTGCAGCTCTCTCACAGCCTCTCTCCGCTGCCCTACAGACTATCACTGCAACAACTTCCCCCACAGGATAACCAGTGTGCACTCCCAACAGGCTATTCCAGAAATCCCAAAACAACAATCCTAAAAAAAAAGAGGGGTGGGAAGCAACATTTAAATTAGCAACTCTTGGAAATCTGACTTCTTTTGAAGCTGTATTTTACATAAAGCTTTGCTGGTGATATTTAATACTCTAACTAGATCATGTATATTACTACTGTATCATTGGTGCTCGAGTGGACGTCCCAAATATCCTCCAGTACAGACATTCCTCAAATTCCTGTACATACCAACTACTCCACTGAAAACTGTCTTCAATTAATGTCTTACTTCCTACCTCATCCTAATCAACTCACCTTCTTTTCTAAGCATTCTGCAAATTTCAACTGCTTCAACAGCTTCTTCTGCTTGTTGCTGAAGCGATTGTCCTGTTCTGCACTTGTTCCCTAGGGCAGAAGAAAGAAGATTTTCAGTCTGGGTGACATTCAACTACCTTCAAGAATTAGTTTCCCACATATCTGCACTGGACAGGGGACAGCAACACCAGTCACACCATTCTGTAAGCAAATAACCTTTCAATTTTAGCACTCCAGTCTTCATCTACTGTTGAAGATTTAGGGGTAAGCAGGCTCCTGAGCTCTACAGTGACACTTTAATCACATAATCTCCCTGGCATGCTACAAATTTATAGAGTAGTATCAAATTGCTATGAAAAGGACTGAGGCTGGAATTCACAAGCTCCTCAGAAGGAACAAGCTCTTCTTCCTCTGTCCAAGAACAAAAATGTCATATTTGTTTACAGTGAAACCTTTGGGTAAATTTCTCTGAAGCAAACCAGCCAACATAGAGCCAGCAAGAGTACAAAGAATACTATTTTATTGATCATGCTCTGTTAAAAGTTCATCAACTTTGTTCCACTTTCATGAACAGAAACTATAGGTTAATTCATTTGGAATTGAAAGGCTTGAAAGTCCAGTTCTGGAAAATTGAATTGCACAGAAGTAAATAGAACCAAACATGAACAAGAGTATGTGCAGAACTGAATCCGAATGCTGATGACCTGTTAACAATTTAAAACAAACCCACAGTTCACACGTGAAGTTTATTCAGGAAACCAACTGGGCTGATAGAAAACACAGGAATTTAATACATGTAATTTCCTAGGCACAGAAAAAGGGGTTGAGAACCAGCAATAACATAAGCTGCTAAGGAACCAAAAGATAATACATAAGAAAAAGCTCAAGTTCTCAGGTAACCTAACCACTTCCTCTGATCAAAAAGCACCTTGAACTGAACACAACATGGTACAAAGTCATCAGAGACTGAAAGGAAATGAAGTATTTAAAATTCTCGTTTGCTATTGTGGAACACAGGAATCCTAAAGACTGACTGTGGCCCAGGCACTTACCAGGATTAAGTCTGTTTAAAACTCTTTTTAATACTTGCAGCCTACTGTGTGTGGCCTACCCATCAGCAACAAACATAATACTTGTCAGATCACGCAAGAATTTCACGTTCTATACTTGTTTGGTTTTAGTTTTTGGGGTTTTTTTTTAAATTCACTCTTTCACAACCCAGAAGTGAAATGAAAAGGAATAAGATTTTTTTTTTTTAGCCTGTTTATAACACATGGGAAGCAGTGATGGTAACCAAACAACAGAGTGTCACAAGAATTTCAATGCAGAGACAAAAAAGTCTGCACCAACAGACTGGTGTATTAACACAACACTGAATTAAGTGAAGGGTTATGTGCACCCTCGTGTTTTAAAAGCATCCTAGCTTTTTTTTTGGGCTGAACAGGTGAAAGAATCTTGGAAAATTAAACTGCCTGTGAATATTTAAGGACTCTCACACACACTGGTTTTCAAAACTGTCAAGGAATCCAAATAAAATAGGTTCATTCCAATTAACGGGAGAAAGGGCTGAAAAGAGATATACCCTGGGTAGGTTACTGTTTAATAGTCTGCAGAAAATAATACACAGCTGTAAGAGAAAAGAAAAATTCGATTACAATAAAATTCAAATACGAACCCAAGAACACATGGTAATTTCTGTTTGTTTTGAATACATTTAACTTTTATACCGCAGCTTAAAAATTTCCCTCTAAAAAGGGCCGTTTTGTTTATTTCTTTTGAATTCAGACACCAAAGTGCATTTCACTGCGAAGTCGGGTTCATTTCCCACCGGTCCCTCGGCCTTTCCTCCCCCACTTCCTCGCACCTACGGGCCCTCGGAGTTTCGCTCGGGAAGCGGCCGTGACACCCGCCCGCACCGGGCAGGCCCCGCCGCGGCGGAACCCCTC
>NW_010329308.1:0-8414 GCF_000700745.2 Antrostomus carolinensis | reverse complement strand
TATATATATATTTATTATTATTATTTTAAAATCCCAATTCATGCTGCACAAAACTCTAATGGCATCTAGTCTGTAGACGTGATATAAATTTTCTGGCAAATGATTCTGGACTTGCTTTAATCTGGCAAGCACTCGTTAATCCATTCTTTGCCTGCTGACACTTGTCTTTATTAACATACATGGGTTTTTTCCCAGACACAATTATGAATGTTCCCTTTACCAGGATGTATCTGTATTCAGAAGCTTTCTGTGCAGTGTAGCTACTTTCTCTGGTAATCAACTTCAAAGGGTTTAACAGAGAACATAATTTACCTGCAAAAGATTTTGCTTGTGATACTTCTCTGCATCATTGGCGTAGCCTCGTGAAGTTCTGCATGCATCTGACTTCTGGTGAAACCGGTGCAATTACCAGCAGGGTCAGAATAATTGCATGGACTGTAGTGATATATGGAATACCAGACAAGGAAGTCTCGTGGCTTGCCCTGTGCTGTCGTCTTATTTAGAAACTCAAGGGCTGCAATGCCATTTTGGAGGCAGATTTCTGAGTACAACTCCCTCTCTCCCTTTACTCAGATTTATTTTTTTTTTGCTCCATGCTATTTGCTTGTCTCTACTGTTTCTAACTTTTGACCTTGCTGCTACCATTTTGTATGCAAAGCCATTTAGCAGGCATTGCCTTCTCATGCCTCTCCTTTGACTTTCCTCTGCCAAATTTCTGTATGTAGCTTTGTTTCCAAGTACCTGTTTCTGCCAGGTAAGTGCAGTCTGATACCTGTCACCGATGCAGCTATCAGGGGAAGCAAAAAGGAGAGTGTTAATAAAGCCTAACTAGCCAAACTGGATGTTCCACCAGTGTGGTCTCATCCTTCTGCCTCTCCCAAGCATCACTCTCGGGTTTGTTGGTAGTCGTTTGGAGTTCATGGGGTGTTTTTTCCCAGTAAACTCCCCTTGTTTTTGGGAAGCGTCAAGCTTAATGTTTTCTGACTCCTGTATGAAGCTTGCTATTGTTTTATTCTTCCTGTAGAAAAGCAAATTCACCCCATTCTTTAAATACCAAAGTATCATTACTGAAGCAGAGGGCAGCACAGGTACTTTCCTTTATAATACTGAGGAAGGACCTTCAGAAGTCCTGTGCCTCATGACATTAATGGATGATCACAGTTAGCACTCCTGTCTGTGGCAATGTTGCCCTTTGTTTACTTGTCGTTATTCTTTCTTTACTGTTTTTTGATTTAAGATGTTTTTTGATTTAGCAGTGCAGCCTGAGCAAGGGAGAAATATCTGAGTGTCATGAAACTATGCCAGCTGGCCAGAAGCCTGTGGGGCAGAGATTTGGAGAGGTGGTCTGGGTGTTCATCTGTAGGCTGTAGAGCAAGGCAATGAAGAGTTAAACTGTCTCTGCCTCTTAATTGTCCCTAGACAAGATTGAGAGATTAAGTTATCAAACACGATAGAAAACTGATGATCTTTACCTGCTGAAAGCTACACCGAGAGTGTAATTGAAGAAAATCAGAAACAACTTGACCTCATTTGGGCTTCTCTATGGAGTTGGACTCTTTGCTGTTGGGGAGCCAAGTGTGTTTATTCAGTTGAGTGCTATGACTGCAGTTCCTGAATTAAAAGCCTGTGAAGATTTTTGCAGTTGTATAGATAAGTTGGGAAGTTTTGGGTGGTTCTCTCTATAAACACTTGCTTCCATAACGTATTTCCTGTGTTTTATTTTGAACTCTTTTCTTCACTTCTAGTTTCTCCTGTTCTGCTTGAAACACTACTGTTAAAAAAAAAAAACCAACAAAAAACTGCTGCCTTTCTTTCAGGCCTGTGCTCATTTTTCACTTCTTCAGCAACTTCATTGCTTGCTCTCCTAGGCTCACTGGCTCTGAGGTGACTTGTCTGATCTGTTTGCTTCTCTTGTCTTGCCCATAAGGTAGTATCCAGTCTCTTAAGGGCCTTTGTTTAACCATCTCCAATGGCTCTTGCTTTGCCCAGTTTGATCACGGGCTGCAGCTGTGAGTTTCCCAACCAGCTTCAGAAATGATGACTGATACATTTCTTTTCCACATGATTGCTGAGTGATTTAACTAGCAAGTTCTTGGTTTGGGTCTACTTCTCTGCTTTTGATGGCTCTTTTCAGGTAACTGAAGATAGGTCTGGCTTTATGGGAAGCTTGAGGGGAGGATTATTGGGAAAATACATATTTCTCTGTGCCTTACAGAAATTTAAATCTCTTTATAGCAGAGAAAGAAAAGCAAATGTGGTATTGGAAAGTGGAGTGTTTGAGTGCACCAGAAGTATTAAACCAAATTTAATTTGCTTGTGCATATCTTAACTTCTTGTCTCTCTTCCATTAAGATTCCAATACTGAATATTCAGATGAAAATATTCCCAGCTCTCTGTACTGTCGCAGGAACCATATTCTCCTGTACAAACTACTTTGGTGTCATCTTCACAGGTGGAGTTGGCAAAAATGGATCCACTATAGCAGTAAGTACTTTGTTCTGCTAGCTACTCTTCAGCACTCTGTGGCTTTTCAGCCATGCCTTTCCTTTTTATTTAAGACAATACTACATGTGAAACACTTTCAGTTCCTTGCTGGCTTGGGAAAATCAAGTTAATATTGTCTGCATAAGAGCAGTAACTTAGGAGTCAAGAGTTTTAAAATTTTTGAGTGATTGAAAGTGTTCATGGTACTTTGATATTTGCTTTTGAATTAATCATATAAAAAAAGGTTATACAAATATACACACCCCCAAAGAGTTCATAGGAAAGTCCAATGCAAAAATCCCTTCAGAAGGAAGTTTTTCAAGATTGGTTATGGTTTTGATCCTTTGAAAAGATCTGTACTATTCATACTACCAGTGAAGAAGTGCAGGTAGAGGTTTCTGCACAGGTACCTTCCATTTTAGTGAAGATGGTGATTGATTCTGAAGCCCCGGGAGTTTTCCAAAAAGCAATTCTATACTGGCCTAATAATTAGTTGCTACCTAGAAGGCTGGTTTACCTGGTTTCTAGCTGGCACAGAAAAAGCAATAGGAGTGTTGTCTCCTGTCATTTGCTAAGTGTCAGCTGCTGCCTGTGTGACAAGTGTCAGAACTGTGCGTTTTTTGCTGCCTAAAACCTTATTTTCTCCCCCAGCACAAGCATCAGCTCACTCAAGTTTCACCACACTTTGTTCCTGTTAGTACCAGTGTTCAGAATTATTTGATTTTAATGTGATTTTAGTTAAACACAACCCATTGCATGCCACGTGAGTGTTTGGCTTATTGAGGTTTCTTTGCAGCATGCACATTTTTTTTTTAACCTAATGCTTTCACTTTATTTTGCTGCAGGGAACAAGTGTCCTTTCACCTTTCCTTCATATTGGGTCAGTGATCGCATTAGCTGCAATGATCTACAAGAAATCTGCTGTGCAGCTCTTTGAAAGGCATCCTTGCTTATATATACTTACTTTTGGTTTTGTATCTGCTAAGATAACAAATAAACTAGTGGTAAGTGCACCAGCACCTTCGCGTTTCTTGTTACTGCAGTAAAACTTTTTGTAGATTTTAAAATTCTCTGGTTTTTCCACCGATTTAACTCACTTCTGTACTGAAGTGATACTCGTGCTTTACTTGTTTTCAGTAGCTTGGAGGTGCAGCGGAGCCTTTCTTCTGTTTGCAAGGGGAGTGGTAAACCTCAAGCTAACGCCACGGTTACACAGTCAGTGCTAGTACAGCTCACAGTTGCCAGAGTTCTGTTTCTCCCCTTTCCCCAGCTGTTAATTCACACTTTTGCAGTGTATTTGTGCACATGAAGCTGGAACAGAAGTGGCTGAAACCCACCTCAGATGCAGGTGCAGAAGGGAGGAAAGTTTGGGGGATGGAGAGAATCTCACAGGATGTTGGGGATTGGAAGGGACCTCGAAAGATCATCCAGTCCAACCCCCCTGCCAGAGCAGGAACCTCAATGAGATCACACAGGAAGGTGTCCAGGCGGGTCTTGAATGTCTCCAGAGAAGGAGACTCCACACCCTCCCTGGGCAGCCTGTCCCAGGGCTCTGGCACCCTCACTGGAAAGAAGTTTCGAAGTTTTTTCTCAAGTTGAAGCAGAACCTCCTGTGTTCCAGCTCACACCCACTGCCCCTTGTCCTACCATTGGGCATCACTGAGAAGAGCCTGGCTCCATCCTCCTGACATTCACCCTTTACATATTGATAAACATTAATGAGGTCACCCCTCAGTCTCCTCTTCTCCAAGCTAAAGAGCCCCAGCTCCCTCAGCCTTTCCTCAGCAGGGAGATGCTCCACTCCCTTCATCATCTTGGTGGCTCTGTGCTGGACTCTCTCCAGCAGTTCCCTGTCCTTCCTGAACTGTGGGGCCCAGAACTGGACACAATATTCCAGATGTGGCCTCACCAGCTGACAGAGAGCTGCTGAGGTCTGGAAGAGTTGCTCAGGGTTTAACTTCACCAATTGGAGAGAAACAGTGGTTAAAATTCTGAACAGGTTTGTACCAGGGATCAGATGGCAGTGCTGTCAGGAGAGGAGCCCCTGTTGAACAGAGGGAAGGAGGAATTGAACAACTGCTGCCCCACACCATCTCAGTTCTGTGGACATACATTGTGTTGCCACATGAACTGGATCAGTGTTGGACATGACTCGCAATGGAAGAAAAGTTTATTTCTTACCAAGACCAGTTTACTTCACAGTCACCTCAACAGTTGTGCTGGTCAGAGTGGGGATGTGGTGTAGGACAGCCTCTGTGCATGCGGGGCAGGGTGGGAAGGTCACACTTGGACATGAAAAGATGTGATCATCAAATTGTAACCAGAGAGAGGTGGTGATCCTCATGGGATGGGAACAAATAGATGGAGTGAGAGGAACACCAAGTGTCTCTGTTTTCTGAAGATCTAGAAGCTGTGAGTTTTAGTTTCGAGGCTCAACTAAACCTTAAAATTTACCAGTCTACTTCCATTTTACTGTTTTGTTTCTGGCAGGACGAAAAGTTTATGGGCTGGAAAATGTGTTAGGGTTTTTTTTCCCTGTAGCTACATTCTTTGTTCTAATAAAAGATACTTCTCTGCAAACCTTGCATCTCATATAGCTGTAGATTTTCATGATTAAAACAGTATTGCTGCTGCTTAAGTACTTGATCTGTCTTACAGTAACGTGGCTTGAACTGTAACTCTTGGCATTCTGTCTTCTGAAATCACTCTACCTTGGCTGACATATGTTTATTTCTTAAACTTCCTTTTTTTTTTTTAATTTTAAATGCAGGTTGCACACATGACCAAAAGCGAGATGCATCTGCACGACACAGCATTCATAGGCCCAGCACTATTGTTTCTGGACCAGTATTTTAACAGCTTTATTGATGAGTATATTGTACTCTGGATTGCCCTGGTAAGTACAGGCTCACTTTGCTTGTTGGTAATCACAGCAAAAATTTTCATGCTCTTCCACAAATATTGTTTGTGTTTGTTTGAGCCTGGCTGACTCACCTAGCGAGTGATGGGACTGGGAGTCTGCTTCCCTGAGTATAATTATTTGAAACAGAACTCATGCAAACAGAGGGTAACATGGTTTGCTTGGTGTGTCATTTAAACCACTTTGAATATTTGCTACGTTGCTTTAAAGCTTAGAATAGGATGTTTTGAAGATTTGTGTGGATGTCTTGGTAGCAAGGGAATATATTAGCTGCAGCGCAGTGTGACTGTGCCTTAAGCTCTTGAAAGTGTGTATGTCTGACATTAATAGCAGCACCCATTAGGAAAAAATAAGTTAAACTCATATGTGCTTATCAAGCAAGTTTTATCTGCCAAAATGCAATATTAACCTTTTAATAAAATTGATATTTTAGGTACTGTTACCACCTTTCAGAGTTAATGGGGCATTTCACAGTATCTATATAGCTGCTCTAACTGTTTTTCCCTCTCTGACTGTAGAATTAAAAGTCTGTATTCTTACAAAGCTGGAAAAAAGCCCAGCATGCCTAGAAACTTTCTTCACTGTGTGATTATTCCTGCAGAGTTGGAGATGTAGTTTGTGAAAAGATGACCCCGGTGCTTTTATTCTGAAATATGTGGGTGGTGTAACACTCTTGTGTTATCCTCTTTGAAAACAGAGATCTAAATGTGTGTAATTTTTTATTTTTCCCCCCCCTTGGCAGATCTTTTCTCTCTTTGATTTGCTTCGATACTGTGTGAGTGTGTGCAATCAGATTGCTGCCCATCTGCACATCCACGTATTCCGGATCAAGTCCTCCTCTGTGCATTCTAATCACCATTAGTAAAACAGGGAGTCACCCTAAGGAGAAACACCAAGAGTTGGTTTTCTACGTGAACG
Source organism: Antrostomus carolinensis (assembly GCF_000700745.2). Taxonomy (NCBI): domain Eukaryota; kingdom Metazoa; phylum Chordata; class Aves; order Caprimulgiformes; family Caprimulgidae; genus Antrostomus; species Antrostomus carolinensis. Next base: position 2,092 of record NW_010329308.1, on the reverse strand, counting down.
GATGTGAAGATATGTAGGAGACTTAAGGCAAAAAGCAGATAAGAACAAAGTAATTTATAATAATCAATGTTGTATAACTTTTATTCTTTGTTATCAGTAACACTCCTTAACTAGTCTCCTGCCTGAGAGAGTGAATTCCAAGTATTACACCCTAGTCAGCTCTACATGTAGTCGACTCTGTTGGTTCCAAGCCTGGGAAAGCATGCAGGGAGTAATGCTCTGTCTTTGTAATTACCTTGATTACAAAATAATCTATATATGGTGAATGGATCCCCAACAACTCAAGTTTCTAATGTAGTAGAATTACAGCTGCAATACGACTTGCTTTTAATTTTAATATTTCATCATCTCTTAGTGAAATACTTGTTTAGTGTCCACTTGAAATTTATTTACTAAAGACCTGAGCAGGTTAAACCAGAGATATCGCACTAGCTTGTGTAGCTGAAGCAGCTGTCGAGGTTTGAGTCCAGACTGATGTGGTTCTTTTGCTTATACATTGCTGATAAAGCGGTTTCTTGCTAAAGAATAACGGGTTAAACAGGGTTCTGCAAGCAGAAGGGGTGACCAGCATGCAAAATAGTGTGGTATCTTTGTCAATTAATTTTATTTTTTTAAATAAACATTATCTAAAAAGACAACTTATTTCTCAATTTTCTTCAGTGGAAAGACTATAAAAAAGAAAATTTTACTGTTTACTTTTTTATGTATAAAACTTAAGCAAAACTTCCTTTCTGCTCTTAATAAATAAGAATTCTGAGAGCAACAGTTGTCTTCAGATGTGTGTGTTGCTCTGTCCTACTTAGACTGACCAAGTGCAATCCTGCCTGTTAGTTAAAAAGCAGTTTTCTAACGCTTTTATGTGTATAGTGTTGGCATTCTGGGATCTCCAAGAGCTTTCTGTGCTACATCGTGCAGTAACTTTGGGGTGGGGTTTTTGCTGTTGTTGTTTTAATACCATTTAAAATGTGGTGAGCTGCCTCAGGGAGGCAAATTAGATTTCATGGAGGGTTTCATGGCAGTGAAGTGCTGCAATGTGTGCCACAGGCCCTGGCATTGAGGGGACCTTCAGACCCTGAACAAAGTGCCTGGGCTTGCTCTACAGAGCAGGGAGAGTGTCTTCAGAGTAGGACCTGCTGTGGCTGTCGGGGAGCTGCTTGGGAGATGATGGGGAACGTGAGGAACTAGTCCTCTGACCATGAAGCATCTCATTCAAGAGGGTAAGAAAATGCCTCTGTCTACTGGGAACCCAGAGCCACAGCAGTACCTGAAGCCAACTGTGTGTGTGTCTTTGAAGGAACTGAGGACAGCTCAATAAAAAAAAAACAAACAAAAAACCAACAAAAAACCCCCCCAAAACCCAAACAAACAAAAAACCCAACAACAATAAATCAAAAACCCCCTTGGCCACAGGAAGTGGTGACATATATTTCCTGTGATACCCAAGTGATTAGAAAACATGCTCAGGAAGTGGAGAGAAAATTGAGTTCCTTCAGTGACTGGAGAGCTCTTTAAACCCCTTCTTCCACCTCCCTGGGCCAGTACCCAGAGTCAGGTTATCATGGACAGAGAGGTCAGGCTTCCCAAATTGTGGCCTTGCAGGATATGGGGCTGCTTGGGATGGAGAGAGAACACGGGAGGAGCGTGGCTGTAGTTCACTTGTTGAAGTGTTTGTGAGGAAAGAACTGGGGCTGGCCCCTGTTTGAGATGCTGCAGGAAGTGGAACTGAGGTGCTGACTTCTCCAGCTGAGCATTTAGCACGTGGATGTGCTCTGTCTTGTGTCTTCTCTGCCTGTAAGAGTTTTGTTTCCTTCCTCTGGGGTGGTGCCCTTTCAACAAGTGACTTGGAGGTCATGCCTCAGGATTGGGGCGCTGGGGAAAGGAAGAATGTCTTCAGGATGAGGAGATATTTATGTAGGCTTTCCCACTTTGCCTGTGAAGTTCTGGGTGTTTTCATGCTTCTGAGCAACTATTTCATGGCAAGTGCAGCTGAGGTTCTCTGGGGGGCCTGACCCTGTGGGTTTGCATTGGGGGTTCCCAAAGGTCCCTGCCAGGCTGAAGCCTGAGGCAGAGTTTGGTTCCCCCTTCCTGATGG